>NC_092814.1:167925300-168175300 GCF_023375885.2 Dermacentor andersoni | reverse complement strand
GTTCTTTGAAATAAAGCCTCAGATTCGACAGTTTGTTTGTAACACACTGAATATATGTACTAAACGCCGTAAAAAGAACAATGCAAATATATAAAGCAGGCGAGCATAAATAAATGAAAAGCGAGTACTCACCCCAATTCGTCGCGAGTCCGCAGTATTGCATGCGGGAATTCGCGCGAAATTTTTAGATATGGATGAAACAGTAGATTCTATTTTATGTTATGGTATGCATGCGTACCCACTTGGTACAAAACAACGGAAATAGCCAATGAGAAATATTCACATGTTCAAGAGGTAGGGATACGAAATCAAGTGTACTAGTCCTTGTACAGTGGGCGCTAATGGGTTAAGGCGATTCTGTATAGAGCCAAAACAAGCGAACTTTTGTTAAGTAGACCAATATTAAAATCACTGGAAGAGCTCAGATAACTCAGAAACCGGGATATTTTTTTATTCACGTAAGCAGTGGCGCTGGTGGTTGGACAGGCGGTGTCCGCGTGGCCACCCTCAATCAATATGCTGGTAAATAATTGCTCATTGTAGTCAGATAATATCGATGCCATGGTTTCTGTTTTATGTTCTTATTTTATTATCTCCTATGAGGTTTCACTCAGTTCAATTTTTATTCTGCTTCATATGTCCAAACTTTCGCTGCGCTTTGCCAAAATTGCCTTTCATCAGTATAGGTTGCTGACAGATAACATGATTGAAAGAAAAGACTCAAAATGCGTCTTAAATATTGTTTAGCTCTGAGTTATTACTGGCGATAGGTGCTCCAGAAGCTCGTTGAAAAACTCGAAGCACGAGCGTAGTTCTCACTACTTAATATTAATGGCAAAGTCCATCGCCAGAGCATGTGCTTGATGACTTGTGCATCTCTATTATATTATGATGGTATAGACGCACTGTTTTCGATTCTTTACGCAAGAGCTCGAATTCACTACAACGCTTGCTAATATTTCCTAGGTAGACTTCTCGAAGCAGCCTCACTTAAAGTATACGGTGCCTTTACGCTCCCCACTAAATTTAGTATTCTGTGGTTTCCTCTTTTCTCTCCGGCAACGTAACCAAAGCTTACAGCTCATATAGCTTTGATTCCCCTGTCACTTGGCCTTATTTCTTTCTTTTTAACCACATCGGCTCTCGATGCACATATAAAGCTATATAATGCGCATATAGAACAAGGGGACGCTGCCTGCTTCTTCCAAAGAAGTAAAGCAACTAACTCAGCCCCATTGCACCCTCTCTTGAGGACGGACGCAGGGAGCAACGTTTAGTGCAAAGCAACCACCAAGACAACCAGCGCCTGCTTACGTCAATGGTAGAGCGTATATGCATCTACGCGAGTAACGGGAGACGCTGCTCGCCGGCCGCCGCGGATCCCTTTGTCTTCCTGTCGATCTCCCTTCCCTCCCCGTCCTTTTCCGGCTAGCATTGTTTTCTCGGCTCTATCTTCACGTGTAAAGCATAGCCGAGCGTAACTAATACTCGCGGGCCGAGGAGGCATACGTGCTCAGGCCATCGCTGAGTGCCGCCTTCCACCGCCTTTCCTTTAGTCGCTGACGAGAGCCGCGTGTTCGGCTCGTTGTGCAGGCAAGCCCGAGCCCCGAGTGACATGGCGTCAGGGTTCCACGCACCTGCACCACGTGTTTCACCGCAGCGAGCAGGGAGTGAAGAAGGCCACGCTGCACGTGAGGAGCCTGCGGCGCGACCACTTGGGAGCAGTGTTCACCTGCGAGGCGAGCAACAGCAACCTGACCAGGCCGGCCTCCACGTCGGTCACTCTCACCATGAACCGTGAGCCTGCGCATCCCGCGCTAACATCATTCCTAGCGCGCCCATTTCGCAGTTCTCGCTGAGGGCTATGCCTGTCCGAGGGGCGTCTGCAGTGAGGGTCAGGTTCGCACAAGTTTTCTTACTTCAGCTCTCGGCCTGAAACGCCGGCGCCCTGGCTTCCGTCCCCAGGTCTTGTCAGTGTATATCATGCCCCGCAAGTGCTCGTACGGTGAGTGTTATTCTAACGCTTGTGCTGAAGCAGAGGTGTGAACCTCCGGGTGTCTTCCTAGATGGGCAGTTGTCACAACTCCTTCGGCTGACCCTCACCATTAGAGGACTCTGGCCGGACAGTGCAGTGGTGAGCGAATGACCGTTAGGCGACAGCAAGGCGGACCGTCTGGGTGGCGCCGGGTTTAATAGCCTTGAGGAGCTAGATGCCCGCACGCACAGTGGTGCCGGGAAGCACTTTCCTTTGGGCACATAATTTCAGCTACCCATCGGTCGTAGACTACGGCAGCGTTTAAGCTGGGCTCATAAGAGCTCAATTTACTTATTCGTGTGTGTGTGCTCAAGTAATTTCCTGTAAACTAATAATTTTATCATTGAGCGTTTCAGCAATCGGCTGCTTCCACGCAAGCGAAAGCGTGGCTTATGGTGAAATGTTACGATGCAGTAAGCGTTTCATTTGTGCTCGAATGGTTTTCTGGAATAGAGTCTTACTGCAAATAAACACTGAGAAGACTATCCATAAGGGAGCACTGATGATCACTATAAGTGGTTCGGGTGAATTTTTGAGGCTAAGACGCGTTAATTGGCGTGGGGAGACAAACACTAATACTGTTATACAGCATAATAGACGCAGTACCAGCTCCGAATCTTCTGGAAGCTGATCGATGGCAGCTTTCACCATCACACGGTCCGATCCATCGCATCGAGTCGAAAATTTAATGATCTTCTAGGCATTTGTAATGGTCACCCAGTTAAGCACCGGTTATCTCTCTCAATTGCCAAAAGGATAACGCTCATAGGGGTGGTGTCTTCAGTACCAACATTTTGCAGAGAAGCGGCGGTGCCGTCATGTCCTGAACCTCATATCACAACAGTGGAATTAACTTGACGGTTTTAGGTGGCAACAACGGGCTGAAAAACAAGAACACTTAAAGCATGTTTTTTTATTTGTGCTAGCAAATGCCGTCCTTGCGTTGTAAAGACCTCCCAAAGTGCTTTGAACGATCAGAAACATCGCAAGTAAAAGTGTGAAAGTTTCCAAGCGAAACCTACGAACATCCCGGCGGCGCCAGCGTCTGTTCACCCTTGGGCCGCGCAGAAAGGCTGCAAGAAATCTCATGATTCTCAACATTGCGAACTAAATGACGTGGTCTGCAGCCATCCTGATAATGCCTCTGCGCAGCGTCCTGTGGAGAAGTCTGGAGAGAGGATGCGACTATCGAAACAAAACTTTGGCTTCAAGCCAAATGAGCCTTTGCTTTTGTGAAGCGAATAGCCTCGAGACGGAAGGCGCCGCCACTATGCAGCTTTATTCAGCACCCATAAGTGCGATGGCTGTCGACGAAGTGGCGAGCGGGCTTATGTACGTTGTTATTGCAGATTCCGGAAAGTAACGCGCAAAGCGGGCTGGTCGCAAAATACGCCTTTGTGCCACAGTGGTGTGGAGATCGATCCTTAGGTGAACTAGGCCAAACGCGCTGCCCACTACGCGCTGCCTAAGCGCTAATTAAAACATTGTCTTTCTGAGGAAACAGAAATCAATGACAACTTGAGCATAATTCATAGGCGAAGAATCGGGATGAAAGCAAAAGAAGAAACTGGAAACAGCTGTGTTTGATGCAATAATACGGGGCCCCGCGTTATTAATTGTTGTTCCTTGAATTCGCTTGGGTATATAAAAATGAAGTCGGCGGCATAAATACAGCGATGTTATGGTGAACGCAATACTCATTTGGCGAGAGGTTGCTGGGAGTTACCAAGGCTGGCGACCTAAAGATCGTCTAAACGGAGGAACAATGCGTTACTGGGACGAATTAACGGCGACGAGCTAATTTATCTTCAGCATTGAGCTGCGCTGCCGAAGGTTGTTCTCGTGGCTGTGACAGATGCTATGGTGTACGATGCTCTATACATGAGTCCTACCCCTCACGAATATTCGTTTATTAACTTCATTTTGTCGTTTTATTTCTTAATTAAACTTATCTCACAGCATAATACAATACACACAGTACAAATGACAACGGGCCATTGTGTCAGAAAACATAAGTGCAAAAATTTTGTAGAATATTCTACAATCAAGTATAAGCAGATTACATAAGCTAGCGCATGAATCCTTTGCTTCGAATTTCAAAGAATACGTGCGGAAATAAATGGCAATCCACAAAAGAACATACTTTAAGTTGTTCCAGATGCTGCACAATACAACAAAGGACAATAGGTACAGAAAGCACGAACATGCGTATCACGTGGCTTTTTTTTTTTTTTTTTTTTAGCAAGCTCTCGTCGTGAGTTCCAATGTTGTTGGCCTTCCTGACGCTGTTGGCCAAACTTTAAAATCGACTCGTAATTATCTGTTTCTTTTCGGCGCATGTCTTCTGCTATTTTGGAGATCCAGCCTGCTCCTCGCTTTCCCTTTCCTGTTAACTGTGTATATGTGTATATGTGTTCAAAACAAATAATAATAATAATCCATGCGTGGCCCATCCCAAAGAACCAAAGAATTACAGACGTCACTGCCGAGCGTGAGGCCTCACGGAGTGTGGAAATATCCAATAAAATATTAGGCGACACAATTAGAGTATAGTACGTAATTTGGCGTAATAAAAAAAATGCGGGCTTCACACTTGTAACGCACACGAACGGTATATACATACATGTTTCCAATGGCTTCCCATTGCGCTTAATTATTGCTTTCACTTAGTTACTGCTATGAAATGCTTTCTGTCATGTTTCCAGCGTTTCTTTTTTGTTTGTTTGTTTGCCTTCCACCCGAACTCTCTTCGTCAAGCCGCACATTTCGACGGCAGCTCGCCTCCACCGTACGCACGTCGGCACTGGCTCGTGGCGATCATGGCGGTCGTTGGCCAGCGCTCCGCTTCCCTATTTTGCTTCAGGCGACGTTACTGATTTAACGCGTTCACGCTATATTCAAGCGGCACCAGCAAGCGACAAATTCGGCCGTCGAAGACACCAATCGGTCACCGTCTTTGGTATTTCTGCTGAGGAGAAATTGGCGCTTAACGTCCACAAGTATATAGGGTACCCTATCGTCCTTACCCTTAAGGTCACAACAGAAGTTGCTGATGTGGCTAAACTTATGCCATAAAACTATAAAAAGCAAAATCTCAAATGTTTTCTGCAGCTCATCCAATCAAAATAATGCAGAAGCGATACCGCCGTCAATAAAATATTTCACGTGTGCAACACCAAGAGAGAGAGAGCAAGGGCAGGAAAGTGCAACACCAAAGCCACTAAGCAACCACGGCGGGTTGAAGCAAGCTATGGAAGGGAAAGCGGACCAATTGGGGATGCCGGCATCGCTCTCCTCACCTGATTATCTGCTTTCACTGCGCTATAGCTACATAGAGCCCACCGAAACCATCTGCCCTTCTACGTGCTCCTTGCCTCGTGTCAGCCAATTAGGTAAGGAAAACATGTCGCTGAAGGCAATGCTGTTTGCTTTGAAACCAAACAAAAGTCACCTCCTATAAACGAGAAGGGCGTTTCATTGAGCTGTGGAAACAACCTTGCGGGTTACCGTCCTTGCTTTCGTCGTCGGTTACGTATACTTGACGTCAAGAGATTAGAATATAGTCAGAATGGAATAACTTTACGTTATAGGTGCCCCAGGTCAAAGAACCCGAAGTGGTCAAAATTAATTTGGTGTCCTCCTCATAGTGTCGGAGTCCTCCTCAAGCCCATAGTGTTAATGCGAGGGGTTAAAATGAACCAGTGAATAAACGATGCATGGATTTTACTCGTAAGAGATGTGTACAACAGCTAGACGATGGAACAAAAGATGAAGGAACTGGAAGGACAATGAGATCTCTACGGAATTTGTTGCACCCATGTCTTTTTTAGATGTCTAATCCCGTAGAGTGCTGGTAAACATGCGTGTCTCACAGTTTGCACGACCAAACAGCCCGCACGCAGCCTTGATTACTGTGGCCCGACATTTTAGGATATGTAGTGCGGTCGTGAGCGCAAACGCTTGCATTTCACGCGAGGATGGCGGAAGCATAATGGAAGCTATAGCACCATGGACAGCTACTTGCAGCGAGAATGGGCAGGATTTCCGTGCTGTAAATCGAGATCCGGGTAAGGAGAGCCATGCGAGGGCCTCTTTCACCGTCGGGGCGGCATGTTCACGCCTGAGCGGTCTGCTGCGTCTCTGGAACGCCGGAACGCAATGAGCGCGCGTTCGGGTGGCTGGTGAGCGATCGATGAGGCTCCGCCTAGCCGGCGTGAGCGTGCCACTGCTGTCTTGAAGCATACGAGTTCACCCGGTTGAACCTAGACGGAAGCCAGTCATCGCAACATCAAAGTTCGCTTTAAATTTAAATCAGGGAATATTGCGGCAGACTGTTTTGTGCGACTTAACCGTTTTCACGTAGATAATCGGAGGTACCGCATCGTAGGCGCTTGATATTGAACAGTTATGAGAGCTTTGCAAGGGCCTTGCCTAGAATAGTTAAAATCAATGTCAAGCGCTGCCACTTTAGTTGTGAAATGCAAACTATGCCTACACTTCGATAACAATAACTCACGAGATGCAAACTCAGCTGGGTGAGAGTTTTCAACCCTATTCGGAACGCTGTAAAAGCAGCTACGTACGACATAAGCGCCTTGCAATCACACCATGTACTCAGCTTTACGTATCATTTCTGTGTTGTCGGTTAACTTGCGTGATTTCCTTACATCCACCTTTTTCATTGTTTCTATTGTAATAACTATAAACAAGTGAAAAATAGTTTAAGCAGAAATTGTTGTAACTCAGACAGTCGAGCTTCCTCGGAAGAAACAAAACTTGACATCAAGCCGAGAATGGTCCATCAATTTTAAATTTGTACCATGTTTTACCCACGCCGTAAAGTTGGTGTAGAGAGCGGTTTCTCAGCCGGCCTTTGACGCTTTGAAGGTAAAGCATGTGCAAACAGATAAGTGCCGTGATATGGAAAAACTCCTTCCTACTGATTCATGCCCTACTGAAACGGTCCAGCGCAATCAATGAAACTATTACAATTTCTTTACAACGATAGCTCTTATGGGCATTTCCCTAGCTGAAACTTATGCAGGACTTTTTGTGTAGCCAAAAACTAAACAAACAAAGAAACGCATCTCGCTGCAAAATTCAGTGCTTGGCGCTACGTCCTAGCCGAGCATGCTTACCTAAAGATCATGTCACCGAAGTAGTCCAAGCCATAAATATTAGGGCGGAACTGTATGCTGCCTCCCTTTCACTTTATTTATTTATTTATTTATTTAGATAGATAGAGAGATAGGTATTTAGTTAGTTAGTTAGTTAGTCAGTTAGTTAGTTAGTTAGTTAGTTAGTTAGTTAGTTAGTTAGTTAGTTAGTTAGTTAGTTAGTTAGTTAGTTAGTTAGTTAGTTAGTTATTATACCCTTAGGAACAATGGCATTACAGAGGCGAGTGGGGAATTAGTTTAACATAAATTATGTACCACAGCATGATCAAACAACCAAAATATTCTAGTATAGCTATAAAATTTTGGCGGATAGCAAACGAGAGTACATAAACATTATTTCTACTTATTCAAACTACATAATTCAACGTACACAAATTGCATAAACCAAGGTGTATGAGGGACGTAAATAATCAGAGTGCACAATTCACAGTAAGAGCACTCGAACAATGGTTATGAACACAAAGGGAAAACGAAGAGTACTCAAAATGAAATGTCGCATAAAGTTTCTGTAAAACGGTAAGTCTCGATTGCGGAGGCAACAGTTAGGCGAAGCCTATTGCACTCATAAGCTGTCTGCGGGACAAATGAGTGGGAGAAAGAGGAGGGTCTACAAGACAGAATACCAACCTTGTGTTGGTGATCGAGCAGAGATTATATATAACGTGGAGCCGAAAGAAGCTCGTTTTGTAGTATAGGGATGATCATAGATCTCATGAAAACGAGAGAGCCGCAAGTGTTTAACGTCCTGATGCTAAGGGCGCGCACTGTAGACTTCATTGTGTTGATGCTGGCTGTCGTATCATGGTTGGAGAATATGAATCGTGTGGAACTGTTCTGCACCATTTTTACTGAATAATTTAAATCATTCGGACTAGAATCCCAAACTGAGGCGGCGTATTCGAGTTTAGGCCGGATAAGTGTTTTGTACAGCGTCACTTTGAGAGACTGTGGCGCACGTGAAAAATTGCTTCGGAGGTAATCTAACTATCTGTTAGCGTTGCTTATTACGTGTGCCATTTGCGTCTTCCAGGTGAGGTCAGGTGAGACGGGAACACCGTGGTATGTATAAGATGAAACATAATCGAGTGGAATGTTAACGATGTAAGAGGCTGGTAGGGTGTTATTATACGTCTGGATACTCGCATTGACTTGCATTTGCTCATGTTTAATTCCATGCGCCATGTTTTGCACCACACACTGATAGCATCAAGATCAGATTGAACAGTGGCTGTATTATGATTACTACTTACTTCTCGAGATGTTACGCAGTCATCAGCAAAGAGATGAATAGGATATGTAATACAGGAAGGCAAGTCAATAATGTAGATTAGAAATAGTAGTGGTCCAAGGACATAGTCTTGTGCCAAGCCGTGGAAACCAGACTAAAGGGAGAGTCAACGGTGTGAGCAGAAACGAACTGAGAACGAATGGACAGGAAACACTCGAACCAAATAAGTAATTGGGGATCAAGGTTAAGCTTATGCAATTTAAACATTAGTCGTTTATGACATACTTTATCAAACGCTTTAGAAAATATAGAAATATACAATTCACAAGAGAAGAACAATCAAGAATGGCATGTAGCTGATGTGCAAACGATATTAGCTGTGTTTCGCATGAATAAGTTTTCCGAAAGCCCTGTTGCGGGTGCATGAAGAAGAAATTAGTTTCGAGAAAAGTAGCAAGATCAGAAAATAAGATAAGCTCAAGAAGTCTGCATGGGATACTAGTGAGCGAAATGAGACGATAGTTAAGTGAAGAGTGCCTACTGACTGTTTTAAGAGGTGGAATCACTTTTCCTATCTTCCATTCCGCAATAATAGAATGCGTGTCAAGTGACTGTTGAAAAATTTTGGTTACTATAATGGAACTCTACTCGTTCATGCTTTTCAAGAACTTCGGGCTCACTGCGTCGCAACCAGGGGAAGAAAGTTTCAGTTGATTAATTACATGTTCTACTTTACATGGGTCTAATATGATCAGACACATTGAAATGGTACAATGGCAGCGTGTAAGCGCTGGCGAAACACTTGTCACTGATGAAAAATTAGAAACATTGTTAAGGACAGATGCGCACAGTGCAGACGATATAATATCTCTCGCGTTATCCACAAGGCTTATAATGTTATCGTCTCCTGGTTTTATGACACGCCAGAATTTTTTAATGTCGGTTGTCAGCATGGATGGGAGAGTGCTTTGCAAAAAGTGCTGTTTGGAGCAATGCAGTGCAGATGCATATTCTTCAGAAGGCTGTTTATGCGCATTCCAAGGATAGTCACAAGGACAACATTTGGTCGATCTGTAGATAAGTTTCATTTTATTTGACAAGGTTCTTATGCGGCTGTTGGACCATGGCGCCGATTTGTTCGAAGTTATCGAGTGAATGGGTACATATTTATCAAGTAAGGCTTTAACTTCGTTCATAAGTAAATCCCAGTTGTTTTGAACGCTACGACTGTAAACGTAGATCAGAAACGTGACGATAAACCCGCACAATTCTCTGTTGATTGCGTCAAAGTTTGCATGCTTGAGATCACAAATAGCTTTGCTTTTGCTTTTGTCTTTAGGCCGCGATATTTTGATTTCAAACGTTAACATGGAATAATCGCTCAAACCTGGCAGTAAAGGTATATAGGAAGCAAGATCAGGACGTGTGGCGAGTATTACATCGAGGATATTGGCGGAAGAAGGTGCTGTCCTGGCAGGTTCTTTGACAAGTTGTGAAAAGAAAAAAAAAACACTACACATGGCGTAATACGCTGTTAATCTCCGATAATTTTGTCCGAAGATGAGAGTCTGAGCAATACCGATTAATCGTCTACCACGCGTAATTTTTGCTCTTGTTGTCGTCGGTTTAACCACGACGTGCAGTGAAGCCCGTACGCGCGGTCATCCGGGGCAAGCAAGACTTCCTGTCAGCCGAGTTCCGCGCCGAGGTGGAGTGCGAGGCCGAGGGCTCACTGCCACCGGCGCTCGTTTCCTGGTGGCTGGACGGCGTGCGCCTGAACGCCTCGCTCGCCCAGACACGGCTGTCGGCAGGCGGCAACGTCACCACCTCGCTGCTTGGCTTCGTGCCCAGGGCCAGGGACAACGGCCGCCAGCTCAGGTGCGTCGCCACCAACCCCAGGATGCCTGGCCACGAAGAGGTCGCCGACGTCTGGCTCCTGCAGGTTCACTGTGAGTCATCTTGATGTTTTCCATTGTTCTCAATCTTTAGAACAAAGCACAACATCGCCATCTTGAACCTTGTAGGGTTATTGTTTTGAACAGTAGAGAACCAAAATTGTGTCCTTGTAAACGTTAACTTACGTTCAAGGAATGTAAAAATATATGTTATCTGTCGGAAACAAGCAACAATAAGTCCTGCGTGATCCTGACGTAAAAGGATTAGTCATGAAGTTATTGCCGACTCTTGATCATTCCCTCTAGATTAAACTCCAGGCGCCAGTTAGTAGATTTGCCAATTTAGTTCATGGTCTGGCCGACTACAGTCAATAAGAAATATGGCCAGTCAAGTTACTTGGCGACAAATTTGGGGAGCCTGCGACATGAACGAAATTTTTTTCGATGTTTGATAGGTGCTGCGCTTACTGCATAAATAAATAAATATTTTCTCCTTTGCATACGTAAACTTCCTCATTATTATCAGGCGAAAGCGTGGATAACTTATTTCGCCCATCGAGGGGAAAATGTAAAAGTAAATATAGCGGCATAGTGAGGGCAATAAATAGAAAGATCGTATTCACATAGGAGGAACAGTATAGCCAATAGTACTATGACTACCAATGACTGCTATGACTATGACTACTATGACTACTCGTACTATGGCTACTCGTTCAAAAAAGCTTTCACTTTTTCACCCGAAGAGTGCAGGGGAAAGATTACGGGTACTATGACTGTTTGATAGGTGGTGTTCTTACACATAAGTAAATATTTTTTCGTTTCATATGTAAAATTCCTTATAGATGCTAGGGGACAACATCACTCATTTATTTCAACCATCGAGGGGAAAATATAAAACGAAATATAACGGCATAGTGAGAGCATTCAATCGAAACATTGCATTGACATAGAGAGACAGAAGAGGCAAAGGCAGGGAGGTTAAACAGAGGGGAAGATCCGGTTTGGTACCCTACGCTATGGAGAGAGGGAAGAGGGACGTACAGTGACAGGAAAGTACAGAGAGAAAAAGAAAGATAGCACAGATACACAACACAGTCGGTCACTGTCACCGCACAGCACAGTAGCACTTGTAGCACTATAAACATCAGGGCGAACAGTATAGCCAATAATACTGATAAGTACCAAGTAAAGCTGTCAAACCATGTCAAACCCATGTTAAACTCATGTCAGACCCCCCTGTGTCTTCGTTACCGTGCAGTATGCACGCAGTTACACAGCGATGACCTTCGATAACGCCTCATTGTCTGGGAGGTTCGTGCCGTTGTTATGAAACAACAGTCCCTGGAATCTAACATTGCACAGAAGATGGAATAGGTTTTGTTTTTTTAATGAAAAGGGCCTGCATGTGATTTATATTTTCAATATTCAGGAATGAGCTGGAACATCTTTTTCACCATTATCTTCTGTTTCCGCAGACAAACCCCGGGTGAGCTTGGCCTGGGGCAACCGGGTGAACCGGTCCAGCATCGTGCAGGGCACAGACGTCTACTTCGAGTGTGAGGTGGACGCCAACCCGCGGCTCATCGAAGTCTCGTGGCGATTCGAAGGCCACGAGCTCGCCTCTCGCCTCGGGAACTTCATCGTGAGCAACCAGTCGCTGGCGCTGCGCGGCGTCCAGAGCTCAAATTCGGGCCACTACTCGTGCGTTGCTGCCAACGCTGAAGGAGCTTCCGAGTCCAACAGGGTCTTCCTCAGAGTCCAGCGTGAGTACATTCTGGCACGCACGCATGCACGCTTTAGTGTGTGTGTGTGTGTGTGTGTGTGTGTGTGTGTGTGTGTGTGTGTGTGTGTGTGTGTGTGTGTGTGTGTGTGTGTGTGTGTGTGCGTGTGCGTGTGCGTGCGTGCGCGTTTACCAAAAAAGTTGTACGTCATTCTAGCTGTAGGAGTACTTATGTGTGTAACCAAATAACAGCTAACTAAACAACGGCCTCCGTATGAGATTTTTCTTTGTCTCTCGGGAGCACCGGCACACCACAGAGATCAGTCATTTCGTCGATGCCATTCAACCTGGTAATGATCGGAGTGGCCGAGAAGCTCCCGGACATCGAAGACGTTAGGCACGCCACCTACGCGGACGATATCACGCTATGGGTGACCGATGGCAGTGACGCCCACATCGAGGGCGCGCTGCAAGCCGCTGTCGATGCGATAGAAAACCAGCTGGAAGGCACCGGACTGAGATATTCGCTGAGCAAATCGGAGCTTCTCATACTCCTACCTACCAACAACGGCAGAGGCAAGACCAGACAACGCGAATACGAAAAAAATCAGAAACGTAACCAAATCCGGCCGCGTGATCCTGGGCATGGTCATCGAAAAGCACGGAAGAAACGGCGAAACCGTCGCCCGTCATCACGGCAAACTGTCACGGCAGACCATTACGGCAAAAGCGGCCAACGCGATTCGACTCCTCAAGCGAGTTACTTCCCGGAAGGCTGGCATGAGAAACGAGAGCCTAATTAGACTCGTCCAATCCTTTATCAGCATTCACGTCGCGCACGTTGAAGCCTACCACAGATGGCTGCAACACGAACGTAATAAAATTAACGTAATCATCAAAAGAGCGTACAAGACGGCGCTGGGCCTGTTCGAGTCCATGAGCACGACCCGCTTCTTACAACTCGGGATACACAACACGCTCGAAGAAATAGCCGAAGCGCAAGGGACCTCTCAACTGGAGCGGCTGTCCACGACCAAACCCGGGAGGAAGATACTGGACGGCCTGGGAATAGGACGCTCGAACGAGGCGCAGATGAAGCTCCCCGTTCCCGAAGAGGTCGCCAGACGAGAATCGACCCCATACCCAAGAACATGAATCCCGAGTTCAACAAGGGAAGAAGAGCGGCGAGGGCCAAGGCTCTCATCGACCTGCACGCCAACGACGAGCACGCGTGGTACGTGGATGCGGCCGAATGCCAACGGAACGCCTTCGCAGTGGTCGTCATAGAAGCCTCAACCGGCGCCACTAGGACGGCAGCGAGCGTGAGAAGCGCCGGAGCGGAATAAGCGGAGGAGGTAGCCATCGCCCTGGCCATCGCCGACGCAGACTGCCACACGGCGCTGAGTGACTCGAGACAGGCGGTGCGAAACTTCGCCAAAGGCCAAATCTGCAGGGAGGCCGAGCGCGTACTGCGAGCGGCCAAACTGCAAGACAGAAAAGTAAGAATCAAGTGGTTCCCGGCGCAAGCGGGCGACGCGTCGGAATGCAATAAGAACCACAATGAGACGGCACACGCAACGGCGCGCGCGCTAACCAACCGCGCACCGGCGACAGACCGTCCGACGTGGTTCGGAGCCAAAGACCGCATGACGGACTACAACGACATCACGAAGGCCTACCGCCCGGCTCGCAGGACTCTCCCACCTCCGCATTCGAGGCTGAGTCGAGCAGAGGCGGCACTACTGCGACAGCTCCAGACCGGATCGCTGCCGAGCCCGGGACGGATGCATCGCATGTACCCCGAAACATACCCGACCGATAAGTGCAGGGAGGGAGACGGCAGATTACACGCATATCTTGTGCGACTGCATCAAAAATCCAGAGGAAGTAAGATCAAGAACGATCACGCCGTGGCTCGAGGCAGCCGAGAAGAGCTACGACCAAGACCAACAGCTCTGGGCCGTCCAGCAGGTCCTCGGGGGACTCGAAAGGCAGGGATCCAGCGAGCTGACCACGGCGAGCGGAGACCCGCGCCGAGTAACGCAACCTCGTAGATGACGTAGGCCCTCGTCGGGGCGCGCGAGCACCCAACTGCAGGCACACATAAAGTTTGCTCCAATCCAATCCAATTTGTCTCTCTGTCCGGAATAGTGCTACTTCCTTTGTAACGTGTAGAGTAGAGTGGGCTGGGCCTACCAATTTATTTCAAAACATCAAACCAATACCTTCTTGCATGCTAAATGAGGAAGAGTAGCCTGGTTAAGCACAAAGCTCTTGGTATATATTTTTGTACGAGAATTACCGTGACTCTACGCATATTTACACTGATGGATCTGTCCTTCCAAGCAGCTCCGCGGCGGCAATTGTCATACCAGCGAAAGCTACAACAATTAAATTTAAGACGACCCACGCGACAACATCCACGGCAGCAGAGCTCGCAGCGCTCTTTACTGCCCTTCATCACATTGGTGATGAACCGCCACACAAATGGACAATATTCTGCGATTCGAAGGCGGCACTGCAGTCTCTACTGTCACCTTTACGACGCGGACCGCACGAACAGCTAATATTCCACATTACAGAGACGTTACACCATATAATTTATGCAGGCCATGAAATAACCTTCCAGTGGCTTCCAAGTCACTGCGGGATTATCGGCAATGAACGGGCGAATCACGCTGCCCGCTCAGCCCATACTGAGGAGCGCCACGTCCCAATTCCTGTTTCTAGAACTGACGCGGCACGGAAGCTCCGCCTACTTGCTCGGCAGTGCACCGCGTCGCAATGGAATGAGCCACATTTAAGAAATACGCGACTGTACTCACTTGATCCAACATTAAGTCTTCGAGCGCCATCACAGCTTCGCCGTAGAGACGCAACGCTTTTATATCGACTTTGGTTGGGCGTTGCCTTTACTAAAGCCTATGCCTTCCACATAGGGATGACCGACACACCAACCTGTGACCACTGCGGCCATGAAGAATCAATTGGCCATATTTTGTGCGCCTGCCCGCAGTACAGTCCACAGAGGGCATGCCTTAGCCACGAACTTGACCAACTGGACGACCAACCGCTATCCGAAAAAAGAATTCTACAACATCGAAAGGACTTACCTTCACAGAAGAAGGCCGTGCAAGCGCTTTTGCGCTTCTTGCGATCTACCGGCCTGTGTGAACGACTTTAACTGGAACGCCTTTTGTGTGTGTGTCTCCGTGTGTGCGCGTTCCTTTTTTTAATTTTATTATTTTTTTTTCGTTTTCCTCTCTGTCATCTTTCTAACCCCTATCCCCCATCCCCAGTGTAGGGTAGCAAACCGGAGACTCATATCTGGTTAACCTCCCTGCCTTTCCTCTTCATTCTCTCTCTCTTCTTTTTAATATTGTCAGCTGTACTCATTATTGGCATAGGCGAAGTATTATAGGGGACCAGGACCTGTGTAGCCGTGACTTTATTTCCTCTTTCATTCCTCGTTCAGTTCCTTTGCCTGCTCGTGATTCAGCCGCGCTAACGTCAATGCGCCATGAAAATATCAGCTCTCGGCTTAATGATTTCGCACTGACCACTGATAACTGGTGTGCTAATCGCAGACCTTCCGGTGTGCGACCCGAACCTGCGGACGAAGTACACCGTTGCCCGCCACGAGGAGCTGCGAGTCCACTGCTCGGTATTGGCAGACCCGTGGAACGTCAGTTTCCACTGGTCATTGAATGGCTCCTCGGGTCATCGGCGAGACCTGCAGTGGGCGGTCTCGTCCACGACCGACGCCCGTGGACTCGTCACCAGCTACCTGCGCTACACACCCAGGAATGAGTCTGACTTCGGCACGCTGAGCTGCTCTGCTCGCAATGCAATCGGTCTGATGATGCGCCCGTGTATCATCCACGTGGTTCCAATTGGTGAGTACGTTCACACATCCTGCATGTGGTACTATGGCAACGCGTGTCATTCTCCAACTACAGCCTCTAGAGAACCTCCTTTTAATTTTGTTATTTTTCTTGCGAACGGTGAGAGCGAGAAAGCGGGAGCGTGAGATGTGCCTCTCCGAGACCGCTTGGCAGCCTTGTTAACAGCCTACCGTGATGCAGTGTTCTGGTTACTGCAGTTCCATTTCCACACGGGCACCAAACACCATTCACTCTTCTTTCCCTATTCTAATATATCACTCGGGACAGTATGAGCAAACACCTACGTGGTTAGTAGCAGCGTCTTGCGCTATATTTTGTGTGTTCTGCTGCAAACTCATTGTGCATCACTGTAGAATACTTGATGCGGTTATCGTGGGCACGACAGTTAGATACCTGCTACTTCTATATATCTACGTGTGAGAAATTATTGTGCTCTGCACATTTATCCCTTTTGCTCCTGGTTTTTATTTGTTATATCCTTACTTCGGGAGGCGACTACTGTTAGTTCAATATATACAAGTTTCCCTTTTTCATGCAGCTGGTAAAGAACTGGTTTGATTGATGAACTGAGCGCGCAAG
Source organism: Dermacentor andersoni (assembly GCF_023375885.2). NCBI lineage: Eukaryota > Metazoa > Arthropoda > Arachnida > Ixodida > Ixodidae > Dermacentor > Dermacentor andersoni. The sequence continues at coordinate 168,158,761 of NC_092814.1, read as the reverse complement.
CGGCTCTTAGCTCTCATGCTGGCTAGTATATCTTGCCTAGCGCGCGCAGTCTTAAGGGATGTAGATGTGAAAGCAGAGCGAACTTGCACCATTTAGCGGCAGCTTTGCACATTGAGCACTTACTAATTTCTATTAGTGCCTGCTTCAGCTAGGCAACTGCCGTGTGCATTGTGCCATGAGCCCCTCTGTCGACAGGTCCACCGTTGCCTCCGCAACACTGCAATGTGAGCAACCAGACCATGGGCGCACTTCGCGTGGACTGCGAAGGAGGCGCTGAACCAGGTCACAGCTTTCTGCTCGAGGTGCACGAGCTTCAGCGGCGCCGATTGGTTGCCAACTTGAGCTCGCCGACGCCGTCCTTTTGGGTGGACGACGTGCCTCCGGGCACCAAGTACACGCTGCTCGTCTACTCGTTCAACGGCCGCGTCCGATCGGAGCCCGTGTTACTCAGCACACACACGTTGGCCAACGCTGCGCAGGGCTTTTCCGAGCCAGGTAAAGGCCATCACTTACATTTCATCGCGTCAATCTTGAGCGCTGGTTAAACGTGTTTACTGGTTCAAGCTATAGACTACCTTACGGAAGCGTTTAGGTGCCGCCATTTTGGACTGTTAACGCTGCTGTTTTCTGTCTTTAATGACACAGTGTACGTTACTATAGTAACGTACACTGATGCGCACAGTCTGTTCGCAAGCATGGGAATGCGTGCAGCGTTTCATGACCATGTTACGTCACTTTACTTCTAATAAAACATAGGAATTCTTTGTGTAACAGCCCAAGATGGCGGCGTCCATCAAGCGAATATAAAATCGTCAATAGACCGCCTTCGCTCATGGCGCCATACTGACTGGGGCATTTGCGTGCCGCTCTGTGACCGTGGATCAGGCACGTTATGAGCATTCGGCTGCGGTCCCGTTTTTCTGACACGTGACTAGAGGCTTCGTGTTAATATTTTGTAAAACTGAAAATATGTCAAAAGTTATCTCTGCCGAATGTGCTGTAGACACGATAGCCACAGCCCCCTAATGGAGTGGAAGCGTGGCTAGCCTCCTAGTGAGCATTTCCAAAATAGCAAATGCAGTGACGATTTAGCGGTAAATGCAGGAGAAATGCGTTAACTTTACGACGCACCTCTTTGAGGTCCCGGATACATAGTTTGAACCGCGTTCACCACATTGCAAGGTGTTGTGCAATAACTCACTCCTAATTATAGGTGGGAAGTGCAACTATATATATATATATATATATATATATATATATATATATATATATATATATATATATCATAGGAAGTCATATGGGGCCTGTAGGGGCCTCTAAGGTATTTATGTTAAATAAGTAAATATAGAAGCCAACCAACAATGACACCAAGGACATCATAGGGGAAATTACTTGTACTTACTAACTGAATTACATATATGATAATGGATTTGAAAGTGGATGAAAAAAAAACACTTGTCGCAGGTGGGGAACGATCCCACGTCTTCGCATTACGCGTGCGATGCTCTTCCAACTAAGCTACCGCGTCGCCGTTCTCCCGTCAACTTTCTTGGGTATTTATGTTTTACTACTAGAACTAACACGGGGAGCGTTAGCCAGCGCCACCACTAACAAACTTTGGCGGCGGAGGTGGAACATCCTTTCTCCCGCAGGTGTCACGAGCACGTGATCCTTTCGGGTGAAGGCAACTGGCCAATAAACCCACACATGCTACCTGAAGGCATCAATGTTGTTCTAGCATCAATGTTGTTCTAGTAGTAAACCATAAATGCCCAAGAAAGTAGATAGGAGAACGGCGCCGCTGTAGCTAAATTGGTACAACATCGCATGCGTAATGCGAAGACGTGGGATCGCTCCCCACCTGCGGCAAGTTGTTTTTTCATCTACTTTCATTTCCCTTAATTTATCGTTTGTTTAATTCAATTAATAGGTACAAGTAATTTTCCCTATATTGTCCTTGATGTCATAGCTTGTTGACTGCTTAAGATATGAATAATGAAAATCGGGCCCCTCGGTTAGCCCATTTCTTCCCGTTCATATATATATATATATATATATATATATTCCACTTTTACACACCTAATGCTTAATAGCCGGGCCCCTGAGCATGACGTGGCCACTTGTGCTGACCACTGACGTGGGCCAGTGTCCAGCACAAGCATGCTGAGACGAGATGTGCGTGCTGGTGGTGCATGCTGGTGCTATAACAGGCAAGATCATGTCTCCTGCATTTGTTTCCTTTAAAACCAAAGCTCAGCGCGGTATTTGCCTGAAAGTTCTTTTTTTATTGAATGTATTGGGAAAGTTCAGGCTACATGTGATCTGCCAGCGGAATTTTGGACTATACCTATCCTCCTTTCCTGTCGCAAGCACTACTCTATGATATATATTGTTGCATTACCCTACAAAGCCATGATAAGTATTAGCTTGGCGTTCAACAACAGAAAATATTGTCTGATACTCCTGTACCCGCTTTCGTCGCAAAACACCAGCGTCAGGCCGTGTGCCAGCGTAATTTTCTTCCCAAATCGTAACTGTGGCCGACGTCGCGCTACATAAGTCCTCGCGTGCGTTGCAGGACCCCCCTGGCTTGTCTCATCGAACATCTTGGTCTCGTTTCTCGTCGTGGCAATCTGTTTGCTGGTGGCGATTCCCTTTATCGTGCTTATCGCCATCAAGTACAAAGCGAAGACCCCTGAAGACCGAGGTAGGTGATGCTAGCTGTAACAAAAGCCGTGTCGCTCTGGCTTCTTCATTTCAGCATTCATCCATTATTGAGCTTTTACTAGTATTTAACCCCTGTTTATTGATGACATGCATTCGGTCATGGCTAGCTTCCCGATAATTTTGTTGCCAAAAACCACTCCAACCGAACACTAGAACCTTGAAAGTATTCAAAGTGTGCTGAATAACACCCGCTTAATCATCTTCAGCCTTCTACTCGTATCCACAACAATTATGTTGAATGTCAGTGTATATTTCTTTCTGTCTCTCTTTACTGCTGAACGTGGCTTTCACCAACAGCCCGAGGCGTTGATCGTGAGTATCAATGCTGAAAAAAAAAATCAAAATAAGATAGCGAAGAATAAGAAAAGTCTCAACAATGTTTTGTCAATTGTTTCAAATTATAACTGCGATGCATTTGAGGAAGTTGGCTCTCCATACTGTTTACTTATTTATAGTAGCTGGAAGTCGGTCTTCTTTTTCACATAGACACAAACGCATCTATACGCCATCACTGTACAATGAAGTTGTCATTGCTAACGTAGTTTGGCGCCGGATGCAAGAAAATCGCATGTACCGCACGCACTGAGTGGTCCCAGATGTCGCTGAAATAAGGCTATTGTTTCCTGCAATGATATGGACAAGGCTGTGTGTTTTCGCTTGAAAATTTAGCTAACTTCTGTAATTTCATTTTCTTATATTTGCAACGAAGTGTTTTGTTTCACTTTGAACAGTACAACAAGGAACAGTGAGAAGAGATCAGGCTAAAGAAAACAAAAACAGGAAAACCCAAAAACTTGATAAGAAATCGGCGAATTGTTTCCAGCAGTGGAGCTCAAGATACACATGTAACCGCTATTAAGCCTCTGTTTTAAGAGTCTCACAGAGGCTGGAGTCTCAGCTGTTCCGCCTTAGCTGTTCCGCCTTACCACGTGAGCAAGTCTTCAGCGTTAATCCGGCAAGATGCTGTACCGGTACCCATGTCTCACAGGGTAGAGTATTCTAATTGTTACACGCTGGGCTGATCACGACGGCGAGTGCAGGCACCAGGTTGCGACCACACGTACGATCGGCGTATCTTCCGGGAGGTGGGTGCCGCAGTGTGGAAGGTTGAGGAAGGAAGCTTGGGGTGTCTCGATTTGCATTGCAAAGCGCAATAATCACATCGCGTTTTAAACAACCAGTGAGCAGGCAGCTAGCGTTTCACTTCGATAGCTGGTAAACCAAAGAAGCAGGCCGCGCAAGTTAACCCGAGTGAAAACGGCTGCCTTTCATGTAATCTTTGGAGTCCACTCAGATACCCTTGTATTTTGTTCCAGAGGACAAGCAAGTTCATCAGGAAAAACAGTAAGTTTTCTTCGCTTCTTTAAACTGCATGAGAAGGGATACAAGCCGAGGCTCTCAGTGCCATGGCTCTATTTGGTATTTATGGGCTGCCGTCCTTCCCTTTTCGCAGGACAAACTCTGGCTTTTGCCATTTGAGTGTGCTATCACGTAGGAATGAAAGCTCGACATGAGAAGGCATGCATTTCTCTTTCCGCATTCGCCAGATTTTGTGGCACTGATGTGAGCCACTTAGTTTTGAGGCTTAGTTACTTAGCGTAGGGCACACGCCAAGCCGCCATAGAGTGTGCTGGAAGGCTTTTCCATCAAATGTCGTTTAAAACGGCCTCGACAGGTTTGCACCTCGTGCAGCTGACAGGCGAGCGCCCGTGTGAGCGACAGGCGTTTCTTGTGCGCTATCGCGTGAGGGAAGGGAAGGCGCTTTCTTATGAACACTCCTCTGTGCGCTTATACCCATCTCCCCCAGCCCCCTCCCTTGACGTCCGCGTAGCCACCGCAGGCCCTCTCGGATATGTGACAGTGCGGGGGGGCTCTGCGTAAAAGACACGCGTCTTTCTTTTTTAATGCGAAGCGTTCTTCGCTTATTACAGCCAGTTTATGTCTCTTCAATAAAAAATAAGAATAAAGATATGTCCAACTGGCCGGATTTTAACCAGGGCGTCCCAGCGCAAAAGCTGGACGTTCGAGCTATTAGGCCTACGCATGTCTACTATTCTCGTGTTATCTAGAGCGTTGAGATATCTCATAGCAACAATTTGTTTATAAAAGTGACAGCATCTGAGGCGCGGGAGTTTCCCAAACGACTCCGAGGCGAGAATTACTGCTGCTGAGAAGGACTCGTCGAGATAACAACGCCCCGGTGCGAGCGTCTTGCCATCGTCGACACCGTCGTCGTCATGCCATTGGCGTCGCCGTCATTGTTATGCAAATGTCGCCTTGTCGTGTCATCCCACACAGACAATCGCTCACTTTGTACGGACATGTTCTATCACCTCAACACTGTGTGCAAGACGAAATGAGTCCATGTACCAGGAAAATGTTTTCCATAATGTTGATTCTCCCACTGCATGAGATCTCTGTAATTTTCATTCCTGTAAAGTCGAGGTTCTGAACCACAAGTGTTCCACGCACAAGCACCCATGGTCTTTTTTTGCGACTGAGGAAAGTATTTTTCCGGCAGACCCTGATGGGAGAGCCTAGAGGTTCGGAAGCACTACCAGTAAAAAGTGTGAGGGAATTTGATGCCTTTAAGAATGGTTAGGGCAGCGCTAAGGTGAAAGGTGAGAGTTCTTGCGGAAAGCTGAAAGGTTTCAAACGTAAAGTACTTATTTACAGAGGCCGCCTGGTCAGCGTTGTCTTGTTCGCATCATTTCTTTACAATTCTACGCGCAAAAACCGTGATAGCTCCTCGGGTAATGTGTCTATATAGGAGCCACTGACCAAAACAAGCTTTTTTTCACTGCTGCAGGCCCTCCGCCTTTATCACAATTCCCGATGAAATATGTCTGGAGAAAAACAGGGGGCATGAGAAACAACTAGTATTGTGCACAACATATAGATGGCTTGCGCTTACGTCATCCTTGGGGGCCATATTGGTGAACCAGCACGGTGAGCAGCAGCGTATGCTAGCGTATCGCACGGCTCCAAAACTCTCCAACACAGCCGGTGGAGGAGGGACGTATCCTAAGCTTGCCTTTCTCCATAGAAGCAGGTTACACGTGGCAGTGAATACGATACAATGACGCCAGCCTAGGCGCTATATTGGAGAACCACGTGGGTGAGAAACCCAGTCCGTGACGTCACGCGAAAGCTATCTACAGAAAACGAGAGAAAGGTGCAGTCGTGTGCAATGTGAGCTACAACAGGGTGCCCGAAGTCGAAGGCGCCCCAAGACTACATGGCTACGCTGACATACGAAACATTGGTTTCATAAATACCCGTAATCGGAGAGGTGTGTAATTCTCCAATTTTTCGTATGAAGGCACCGGCGTGCAGTTTTGGAGGCGTGTTTCCGTTTTGTCAAGGGTGCTAACTTTGCCCGACGCTTGTGCGCATGTGTGAGTTGCGAGCGAAAAATCTGGGGGCTGCGCTTCGGAGCACTGGAGCACGCGCACGCGCGCGCTTCTGGCGCACGCGCTTCGCTGCGGTCGTCCCTAGCCGATAGCAATGCGCACTACACGAGAATCGGCGCTTAACTTCGGTTCAAACGGGATCACAGTGGACTATACAGAGTCCGTAATGAGGGAGCACACAAACAAAAAAATTAGCAGTAACAACGTGTCATTATTCATTGGTCTGCAGCGGCAGCCAAAGGAGCATCTACCTAAGTCACCACCCCAGCGTTTCGCGCCGGGTCGCTTCGCTCCCCTTGGCAGGAACATTCGATGTCTGGCCTGGTGGTTAAGCATAGGTAAAAACGACTACTGCAGTGGTGAAAGGGTTAAATTATATAATAAAGCGATAAAAAAAACAAGGAAAAAGATGACGCAGTTTCGCCTGAAAGGCGAAGCGTTGATTGCGATAGCGAGTTAGTGGACAACTAACTATACGAAGTACGCACAGTAGCTTTATTAGCAGTATAAACTTGTAAACGTTTCCTTATTAACTAAATTAACGAGCTTGGGTTCACGTGCGCACAAGCAAACATGAACACATCTCACTCGATGACCGCGGATACTCGCTGTCAAAACGCTGGAGTGAGGAAGTGAACCGACCAGCAAGTGAAAAGTGAAGCGACCTTCGTGCTGCGTCTCGCATCCCAACGCGAACTAAGCCACGAAAACACAGCGCGCGGAGAACTCTGTATCCCGTCGCAGATGGCTTTCAAGATACAGCGGCTCGGGCGGTCGCGCGCGGCCGCCCGGGCTTCCCGGTGTATAGCGTCCCCACCGCCCCCCCTACGCTCCCCCCCGAACCTTGCGCACACGGAAGACGGCGTGCTTCCTCCCCGCTTTCCTCGCTTGCGTGCGCGAGATTGAGCCGCGATCGGCGGCTCCCTCTCGCACGCTTTCCCTCGCACATACAACATACGGCTTGCGGCGACTATTTTATTGTCCTTGGACTTTATACGTAACCTCACGGCGACGCCGACGGCAGAAATTTGCCTGGAATGTCCATATAATTTATATCGCAATAATAAATGCGACAACACATATTAGAACTACTACAGAGCTCCCAATAAAGAGCGCGGTGCTGCGAGCGTTATGCCACGAAAGAGGAACGGAGGGAGGGTTCAATACGGAGCAATTATCCGTCGTCGCGTAGTTCAGCTCGGCTAGGGACAAAGGGGCGATAGCATGTCCACGTCCGTAGTACCAGGTACAGTCCCCACATTTTTTCTCTCGCAATTCGCGTATGTGGACGCGCGTGCGTATGTATCTCTCTCATGTCTGCGCCGTTGACAAAACGGAAAAGCGCTATTGTCTGCGGCATCTGCCTATCACGAAGCGGGCCACTGGCTCCGGCTGTCGGGGTGACCAGTCGTGTGACCGTTGCATCGAGCACCGATTGCGTGATTACCCAGCACCGCAAAATAACACTGGCAGGTATTGTGTTCCGCGCACCGACACAAAAGCCCACGCGAGGGTGGTTAAGTATGAGGTTGCGCGGTGAGGCCGAGGCTGCACCGGTGCACCTGAATGGACGAAGGGATCTCATGCAAGTCGACTTGTGTGTGATTATTGTGGCATAATTTTGTCACCTTGTATGATAGTGTGAAGTTGTTTTCACTCCAAATTTTGATGCTTTGCATTTCACGGATGCTGCGGCGCCACTCGCAGGCAGTTGCCGCTGTTTTAACTGTTTCTCGAACCACAACGAGATGCGGAAAGTCACATGCTCTTATCGTCTTGCGCACATTCTTTGCCGGCTACATACGTCAGAGGGTGCATGTGCAGTTCAGTTCTACAGCGACGTACACTTTTTGTACGTCGCTGTGGAAACACATACAAAATGTTTGATTATGCTAGTCTCAGCGAGAAAAAGGTTTCTTTACACGTTTAACATACCTATTCAATCCCACAGCTGGATACAGCTATCCCAAGGAGTTGAGCACAGAAATGAGCCAAGCATATTCCCTGAGGAGGCTTTTGTCACAGCCATGACCTGTAAGTACTACGTAAACATCAGCACGCAGTCAGACGTTAATGTTGTTGTTTCCTTGTTTTTATTTCTTTTCCTATTTTTTTTTATTGCAGTAGCGAAAATACTGGTGGCCAAAACTTGGAAAAGTATTGACAACAGTGACACGTGTTGCGCTTTAGAAGAGCTGAGAAAAAGTGCATGTTCGTGCGATATACAGCAAGCCAAGCACTGTCGTGGCATAATGCACAAATACCCGCCGTGGTTGCTTAGTGACTTTGGTATTGCGCTGCTAAGTACTAGGTAGCACAATCAAATCCCGGCCATGGCGGCGGCATTACGATGTGGTCGAAATGCAAAAAAACACCCGTGTACTTAGATTTAGATGCACCTTAAAGAACCCCAGGTGGTCACAATGAATCGGCAGTCTCCCCCCCCCCTTAATAATCGTGGTTTTGGCACGTAAAACTCCATATTCTAAGGCACAAATAAATTTGAAGAAAATTAATTTCGACCAAACACGTGCTGCAAAATGAAGCGGCCATGCTGAATGGGGCTAAAAAATTCAATTCTGTTCTTTTACCTACCTCAAGTTTGGCCGCCTAGGGTTCTTTAACGTACACGCAATGCATGGTACACGGGGGTTTTTTGATATCGCCCCATCGAAATGTGCCAGCCAAAGATGGATATGATCGCACCTTCGGGCTTAGCACAGCAATGCCGAAATCGCTACGCCACCACGGCGTGGTGAATGGTGTCGACAATTGACTTTTTTATTGTATATATATAATTATTTTACTGTGAAATGATCCACGAGCACAAATTGAAACTCTGAAAGTGTCAATAAGCTTTTTAACGGACAGCGGCATTGTATCTGGTTATTGAGAACTATTTAATGCTTTCCATATCCAAAAATCGTCTCACTTGTTTATTTGACGGTTGATTTATTCGTTCATATGCATTTTTCAGTACACATGACTTGTATTTGTTTACCATTTTTGTGTTCACTGTGCAAGGGTCTAAGCCCTTCTCTACGTTCAAGACTGACGTTCAAGACGTTCTTTGCCTGAACACGTATGAGCAGCTTGTACCTAGTGTCATGACGCGCCCACTACATTGCGTATTGATTCAGATTCATTGACCCCAAGTGCTTGTCATTGTTTGCGTGCGTGCGTGTGTGCGTGTGTGTGTGTGTGTGTGTGTGTGTGTGTGTGTGTGTGTGTGTGTGTGTGTGTGTGTGTGTGTGTGTGTGTGTGTGTGTGTGTGTGTGTGTGTGTGTGTGTGTGTGTGTGTGTGTGTGTGTGTTTCGGGATATGCCATCAAATATTGCAGGAAAGCCTGCGGCCGAAAATTCCACCACCACTCGTATCAAATGACCCAAGTAGCTCCTTAAAGGGGGATGCGGGACAGAAAGGTAGATCTTTGAACCGACATGGCAATATTAATCAAATGGCGCAGCCTGCTTTGTCCCCCCCCCCCCCCCCCTTCATGTTAGAACATGTAGTAAATTTCATTAGCGTAGCAGAAATAGAAAACAAGTTATGCATGTCCCGTGGAGTAAATGAGTTACTGGATCCTTTTCGCAGCCTTCCAAGCATCTACGTCGCCAACCAGCGTCGGCTGCTCCGACGGCCCCGTCCTATACTCCAGAAGTGTCTGCTAGGACACAGAGGCCCTGCCGGGGGTCACGCACGTCTTTGCTCAACGTCGTGCTGGGCTGGCAGCACCGTGGGCTTGTAGGAGACGACCGTCTAGTCGGGTGGCCCTGACCGACGGGAGAGAACCAGTGCGGCCACTGCCACGCCGCGCCTGTCCGCACCGCGGGGCGCGCTCGCTCGAAGAATCCCGCGCACCAGTGGCAGTGACGACGCGGACAGCGACGCCACGAGGGGCGAAATGAAGTCGTCGACTCCGAGAAGAGCAGAAAATAACTGCGGCTGGAATAGTGTGGGCTGCGTGCGGTGGGGCCGGGGTTTGGGGTGGCGACAAAAAGAAAGACTTGGCACTATCAATCGTGATGTGCTCCTTCAGCAAAGTGGTTTGTGGTCCTTGCTCCGTCCCCAGTGGAAACAAAAGAAAAGAAACAAAACAAAAAAAAAGACTCGCCGGTGTCGTGTACTTGATGTATTGTTCTGTTAACAGGCACCCAGTTTGGTTCCTCGTGTACAAAGAGAGTGCACTTTTTGAAGCTTTTTCTCACAAACTGCCAAGAAATCCAGTTGATGTATGACTATCGTTCCTCGATGAATATTGGTTGAATAAAAATTTATCGGAAGTATTCTCAGCGAGTCCACAACTTCCCTTCGGAGCATTTGGCAGCAAGCTTTTGCAGCTAGACGACGAGTAACGGATCGCTGTGGAGGCCAAACTGTAGCTGCAGTGAGGGGGACCCTCCTCGCCGCGTACATTCCAGGTGTGACCCTGTATATTCCACGACCGATATCCTAAACTTGGGCGCACAATGTCTCAATATTTTAGAATTATAGCTATGGTATGGTGTGCTAGAAAAGCCAAAGATTCGCCTAACGCGAGGTACACTTGCGAACCTGGGGGCCCCCGGAGAGTCGTTACGTCTGCCAGGTAAGCACTGTCACTCTCTGTCAACAGCTGTAAGTTAAGATATCCGAATACGTTTGACGCACACCCTTCGTACATTGCCTTTACCAAGATGTTACAAGGGTGAAATTAACTCGTTAACTGAAGAAAATACTTGATAATATTATCCATGTAAATAAGTGTACTGGGTGATCATTTTTAAGTTCTACGGAATTTTTAAAGATTACTTGTGGGGGATAACATAGTTGCTGGCCTTGTGTATTATTCGAAGGCGGGGGCAATTCTAGCACAAGAAATCTAAGCACATATTCAACTAATTAACGAAAATTCACTAATTGAGTTGTCAATGACCTTACGGCACATATTGCGATTTACGAATTGTAGCCGGTGAGTTTGCAAGACGTATGCACTTCTAATGAATTTCTAGGGTTATACCAGTTTCGAAATATTATTTCCCAAAAAGTGGGACAAAATGCATGGGCGTTGCAGTTATTTTTGTGCTTCAATGCATAGAGGAGCGTTTTGTCAAAAACGTTAGCGGAACCACAACGCATTTTGACGGCGAGTTTGGTGGTGCTTATCACTAAACTGATCCATTCTGGAAATTGATTCCAAATGGATACGTCTTGCAAACTCACCAACTACAATTCCTAAACTGCCATATGTGATTTGGAGTAAATCATTCGGAGTTTAATTAGTTAATGGTTGCTAATTAGTTGAATACTTGTTTTGATATTTCGTAAAGCTAATGCCCGCCTCTCTGAATAATACAGCCAAAGGATTGGAATTATGTTATCGGCAACAGGCGATTTAAAAAAAGTTCCGTGAATCTTAAAAATGATCGCCCCGTATAAGCCACACAGAGAGATACAGAAGTCGGCAAGTAACTATATCCTAAAAGGGGCAGCTCGCTCACCCGTTTGCAGAAATGTGATATATATTGAAAAAGAACAGAGTAAAACAAAGGAAAGAAAAGAATAAGAACACACACAATACACCACAACTCTACAGGTGAGAGTCTAGTCCCATGGTGAAGAATAAATCTGGTGCAATTTTTTTTAGCCTCGTATCAAGTTGAAGCATAACGTTTCGGATGAATAAATCATTGAGGCTGGTTTCAGAAAGACCAAGTTGCTAGAGCATGGTCAGTAGCACAGAGCGACAACTACTGAAAGTTGAAAAGAATGAGTGACAGCAGCTACAGCACAATGGCGTAAACTACAATAAGGCAGTGACCATTCTGCCATAAGGCTGGTAGCATGGTGGAGCTTAACGGGGTTCCGTCGCCATGTTTTCTTGAGCACTTGATACCGGTTGCTGGCCCCTCAGTGCCTTACCGAAGCACGGCTGCTGTCGCGAAAATGTTTCTTACTCTGACATTACAACCTACAACTCTACATTAGTCTCCGTCTTCAAAATCTGCTTATACGACACACCTATCATTATCACTACACAAAATTATTATTGATATCATGCGGTCTCTCCTACGCAAAACACCCAGCGACTATCAAAAGCGAACACGGCGAACCACCTTCACCCCATAGGGACCTTCTTGGTAACACAGGGCTATACCATTCCTGCATGACCAAGGGACTCAGCCGACTAGAAGCCTCCTTACTATTCCGTATTCGCACGCTGTCAGCGATAATTCCGGCGCCGCGACACAAGCTAGGGCTGTCGCCTTCACCACCAAGTTTATTGCTCATGTGATAGGAAACGTTACTTGCTATAACGCCCACAATTCTTGAAAGAGTGCAAGACTTTCCTCGACTTACTCAAACATAGAGTAAATCCGTGCGCTACCGTTAACGGCTTAATCTTCTCGCAAGGATACTGGATGTTTAGGAGTGAGGTGCTTCACCTCCACCTGAAGTTCCTTAGCGGTGCCTATATATTCAAAAAGTGGCGACGCTTCGCCAATAACGCTAAACGTCCCCAAACATTTGATGCCTCATTGGGTACGGGATGAGCTTAGTCGAGCGGTAGCAATCTACAACATGCATGCTGCGATGGGCTGTTTATCCCCATGTATGTCCATGCCCGCACTTAAAAGGGAAACGCTGTGGCAGAGAATTGCCGGCATGCATCTGAAAGGGTAGATTCGCCCGTAGGTAGCACCGTCCTCCTCTCCCCCATTATAGGCGTTGCTGCACGTTCCTTAACTTCTTGTAATGCAAGCGTGAATTACACGAGAGAGAGAGAGAGACAGAGAGAGACAAAAGAAAGGGGAAAGGCAGGGAGGCTAACCGGATGGCCAGATCCGGTTTGCTACCCTGCGCTGGGGAGAGAGGGGAGCGGGAGGTAAAATGATAGCTAAGTAGAGACAAAGAAAGAAAGGGGCATAGACATACCATCACAGTCAAATACTGTCACCGTATACCATCACCACAAAGCACAGTAGCACTAGCAGCACTATAAACATCTGTTCAGACTACAGCCGCTTGTCCGATTCTGTTGCCCTTAAAAAGTGCAGCAGAGCCCTCGTCGCCCTCCGCTGCGATGGTTTGTGATTTCGGCCTTCTAAAATAAGTTCTTCTGTTAGAGGTCTTCGGTCGAATCGCGCTATCGCGATTTTGAGCGATCGTCTCTGTAAATTGTAGCGAGGACAGTCACAGAGAAGGTGTTGAAGAGTCTCCTCGCTACCACAGTCATCACACGAGGCGTCGTCGGCCCATACGATTTGGAATGCAAAGGACTTAGTAAAGGCCACCCCTAGCCATATTCGACAAAGCAGGGTAGCTTCGCGACGGTAGAGGCCAGCTGGAATGCAAAGGTGTAAAGAGGAGTCTAGGTTGCGCAGCCAGTTGTTTTGAAAACTTCACAAGGAGAACGTGATATCACGGGTGAGCATTCGAAGTTTTCTAGCGGCATCTGTCCTTGATAACGGTATCGGCTCCTCTTCGTCGCCTTGAAGAGCCAATTGAGCAGCGTTATCGGCGTGTAACACAAACCTTACGGGGTCCGGAGCTGGGCCTGTCAGGATTCCATACTTCATTCAGCCTTAGGAAAGCAGTTCTGTGGATTTCTGATCACTTTCAATAAAAATTCAGTACCACAGTAGGTCGGTAAAGAGGAATGAGCAATGTGAATACGTATTGCTTGCAACAACATGGAACTTCACTTGTGTTGTCTGTGTAAGAAGTGAAAACTACTGATAGCCATGGTAGCAGCGTTATCAGTCGATAAATAAGAGTCGTTATTGAGCACCTAGTTCGTCTCTCCCGCTCATCAATATCATCTACTAAACTATAGCCTTCTTAGTCTACTTGAAGCTGCTTTCAGGACATCTGTGGCTGAGCACTATGTCGAGGCCTCAATTGCCGGCCACGGCGGGCGCATTCTGATGGGGGCAGAGCACAGAAATGGTCGCGCAGGGAGCTCTATAGGTTTCAGGAATACGCACCATGCCCGCTCTGCGCGCACATTTAACACTCTGCACATTCTGTAATCAGGCGCACCTGCGCACATTTCCCGATGCTGAGGCTACCAAAGTGATCTGGGCGCCGCGCCTGGGACGGAGAGAGACGTCGTTCGGAAGGCGTTGACCGAGCGCACAATGGCGGTGGAACTGAATTAAACGCCATTCTGATTCTGGCATCGTGGCACATGTTTCCCGCATCGTTGGTAGCAGGGAGGCATGTCCGCTACACGGACGCCCAACGCAGGGCCCGAACCCTCGACTCCCCTGATCTTAGGAGTCACACTGCGCTGACTGAGCTCGCCGAGCGCCCTATTAAAACCTAGGGTGGTCGCATTTATTCTAAGTCTCCACACCGCCGTTTCTGAAAGCCGCTGAGCGCTTTGAAGACGTCAATCCCATCAATCACATCAATAGGTGTTTCATGCTACAAATACCAGTATATACAGGGTGGTTCTACTAAGACTTCATGTATTATTTCAAAATAGCCGTTTTGAAATAAAAGTACGGCTCCTTCAGAGACATGCCGTCAGTCGTGGTGAACATGAGTTGGCGGTTGATACATACTAATTGTTTGTTAATTACCGAAACACCGGTAAATAACTGTTAAGCATGCAAGTTCAGCGGGATCATCGTAGTCAGGAAATTGAATCAAGCTCTCCCAGCAAATCAGCTTTTGAATCTAGAAAAATACGATTACCCGCGGAACTGTGTCACGACGAAATTTGTCTATCAGAGCGCGCGATTCCGAAACCGGGAGGCTGCAGCGAGTGTAAATCCGCGCCCCTGGAGGCCAGGTTCTGCTAACCAGTAGCTGCTTATAAAATCGACAGCATGCCAGTGTTTCCCATTCTTTCCTAGCTGCTTCTAGCGCTTTGAGACGCTGTGTTAGACTATCCTGCCTTCGCTATCGGCCCAATTCGCAACGAAACAAGTAACGTCTCTTCAGCAGAGTTATAAAATAACTCACCGTCCTAATAATAAATCACCGTCCTCGTCTTTTTGATGCCGTCTTGACGCACACAATGGCGTCACAGATACCTAATTGCTTGATGTATACGCAAGAACGTTGGTTCATCCGGTAACGCTTTGTAGAGTACCATATGGTACTGGATAGCTACCTGCCTGCAAGATACTTCGCATAACATTGATTCCCCCATTGTGTGGTATCTGAATAACTTTTTATTGAAAGGAGTACTGAAATGACACTTTAGACTTCTGATTCTTTGTTTTCAGTAAAGTCTTGGGCCTCGAAATCCTCCCAAAATATGGTTGTAAGCCTCATAACACCCTGAATACATGGGTTGGTCAATAAAGACTGAGACTAATTCTCTGAAATCCTTATTTCAGAAAATCGTTCATCGGCACTTTCATACCTTTTTATATGCTGCCAACTGAAATATAAGCGTCCCACCGTTTCTACCAAACCTAGATAACATGTGTTGTTCCATGTCAAAGGAATGTTTATTTTTCATAGTTTCCAGAAACGCTGCAACGATCCCTTTGTTTGATCTACAATTCAGATGTGGCAATCTCCCACTTCTTCATGCACGTCACTGTAAAAAAATGGCATTGCTTTGACGTGGAACAAGAAGTATATATGCAAGACATTGGAGGCGATCTTTAAGTGGGTGTCAAAAGATGGATTCACTCCTGTTATCTAGACTTGGCGAAAACGGTGGCATGCGTAAACTTCACTTACCGAAGATCATAGACAACGGATGAAAATGCCGATGAATAATTTTCAGAAATAAATATTTCAGACTATCCGTCTCAGCCTTATTTGAAAAATCCTCGTAATATACTATAACAGCTTTTCTACGAACAAGTTTCGGTATCATTTCTAAAGACGGGACGTCTTGAGGAAGAAGGTGGACACGTGAGAGCAGGACTACTGGGCGAAAACATGAGTGTCAAAACATCGCGATGACCTGCTCCCACGTGAACCCCTTCTGCATCATGAAACCACGACACATACGACACAATGAAACCAAAACTCGGTCATAGAAAAGCTATTATAATAAATTAGTGGAGTTGTCTTTCAGGCTATTTACTCCTCATTTATCTTTGAACATTATGCGCCTTCTTACTCAGCAAGCCGCCTGATTGGCAACCACCCCCATCAAGTACGAGTTTACTATCCTTTTTTTTTCCATGACGTCAGGGTCATACGACTTCAACGTCTGTGGCTACAAGACCTCGGAAAGCTCTTCTCGTTTACCGCTGAAAAGACGGCCACTGACTGTAAAAAAATAAAAATAAAATAGGTTTTACAAGAAGGGATCTCAGAATTGAACTGAACTTAATTGAATTCTGGCATTTTGCGTGCAAAAAACTACAATTGGATTATGAGGTACGCCGTAGTGAGGGACCCTGGATTAATTTTGGCCACCACGGGGTCTTTAACGTGCCTCCAATGCACGGAACACTGGCTTTATTTTGCATTTGGCTCGCATAGTTTGCGGCCGGCGCGGCCGGTATATGATCCCGCGACATCGTGCTTAGCAGCGCAGCCTCATAGCCGCAAAGCCACCGCGACGGCATATCTCATAATTTCGAAGAATATAGATGTGGTAGGTAAAGTATAGTCGCTGAAGAGAATTAGCTCCGACTTCAAGAGAGAACAAAATAAAGCTGTCAGAATAGAGTGCGCCAACAGGTCTGCGGTACCGGGGAAAGGAAGAAGAACTCAGGCTTTTACTCGCAAATAAGTTTGCCTTCTGCGAGGAGGAGGACGACAACTCAGAGGCAACTATACAAATGCAACAAATTACATTTGAACGGATGAACCCGTCCCGTATGAAGAGATAACGGTTGCGTTTTACATCCATTTGAACAGACAAAACCCGAGCTTTCTTTCACCCCAGCACATGGTCATGCAAGAGCCAGGCTCTGTCTTCGCCTGCTTCTGATCACATAGTGACTATACTCTATTTCACGCATAGCCCGCAACGCTGCGTGAAATTTCTCTCATTACTCGCATTGGCGATCAAAAAATAGCGGGTCACATATGAAAGACATAGGCATACATCATTTAATTCGGTGTATAACTTTAGGCTTTATAGTATGGGTAGCAAAATATGACGCAGATATTGTATTCAAGGTGCCGCAGACGTGAACGTATTTATCACGGAACGAGTGCATTGATACGTTTTTGCGACCAGCGGCCGCACCGCACCGCTTGCGCTCGCAATAACATAGTACCTCGAATTTACTGGAAGCACAAATGTGTCCAAAGGACACGTGATCGAACATAACCTATAACGTCTACAAGTTGTAGTTGTGATGTACGAAAGAGTTATTCCGTAGAAAGCGTTGCATATCCAAAACTATTCTACTGCGAAACAAGCGAAGTGAGACTTCTATGTCTGCAATACTTGTGCATATAGCTTCCGCAGCATTGCCTTCCAAGCATGAAATGTAATATAGTCGGATAAGAAGTTATTTCAAAATAAACTTTTTCCCCTCTCTGGGAAAGAGGGGAAATCATCAGCGACTACCCGTGACAGCAAATTGCGTGCCCTTGATATGAGTGCAAACTTCAATGCGTAAAAAACGTGTCTTTCAGAATTTTCAAGTTAAAATAAAGTTAATTAATTGATCTACATGCGTATATTCCGGCAATATCGAGATAAATGTTTTTATGCGCTTCGCAACAACTCTTATAAAGATGTTTGCTGAAAGTCCGATTAAAAGCTGTATGCAATTCTCATCAAAGCTGCCAGAAATTGTGGTTACATTGTGATGTGTTTTTGTCATGAGGGCTTGGTAACTTTCTGCATTTATATGGCCATTGCCTTTCTGATGCATTCTTAATTACCGCATTACGCATTTAGGAGAGGCTTAGAACCACTAAACGCAGTAGTTACGGCACAAACCGATAGTTGTCGCTAAAAGAAAGGGGGGTGGGGGATAAAAAACCTTTTTTTCCTAAAAAATAATGGGTTTTTTTTCCTTTACAGTGCGGAAATTTTTCACACATTACACTTCAACTTACATATTCCCATGCACAAAGTAATTATAACTGAGAACATAAAGTACATTGCCACACATTTCCGCACAAACGATGCTTGAATAGCCCACGCAAACGCACCTACTAAGCTGCGTATATAGCCATGCAGGAAAAACACGCGGAAGGCGGGAGATAGAAATTCAAGACGATGAGCAAAACGAGAACAAGGTAAAAGCGGGAGGCAACATTTCGACAAGTGACTTGTCTTTTTCAAGGCCATAACAACGCTTGTCGAAACGTTGGCTGCCCACTTCGACAAGCGGAGTATGGCCTTGAAAGACAAGTCATTTGTCGAAATGTTGGCTCTCGCTTTCACCTTCGTATAGTTTCGCTCAATTATATATAGCCATAGCGTTTTGACCACCAGCGTGGTGCCAGTGACAGCGTCCCTTTTCTACGTAAATAAGCAATAAATCTCGACAGAATGCTTGTTACAATACTGTGAGCTAGTAAGCACACCGACAGCACACATAGTTGTTACTATAAAGCGACATTGTATGCAAGTATTTAAATTAGCGACCACTAATTAGCACAGTAGCAACGATGACCTAAGCCTAAGAGATCTTGCTTCTAAGGAGTCGCAGATGCATAGCGCTTCAAAAAACGACCGCTGGCGTTTAAAAAAGTGCATAGTGTTGAGATCGCTTCAAAAGTTTTTTTGCATAATTGCGTACAGAAATGAAAAACCGGCTGCTCTGCCCCAGAGGCGTCCGTAAACCGCTGCGAAGCGGTACGTGCGCGGGCCGGCTCGCGGAGTGCGTTCCCGTTGGGCACGGCAGCTCGCCGTACGCCGTTCGCGGGCCGCCCTTCGATGGCTCCTTTGCTCGCGAACGGCAAAGGAGGGGTCCTCAATGTCTGCGGCAGCCCCACGGCAACTTGGTTAATCGGCGACAGAAGAGCGGTCACTCTGTCGTATCGCCGGCAGCCTTCCCCGCCGTTGAGCGGTCGGTGGAGCCGACATCGCCGCTAGGCCTTTACCACTTCGACGCTATATAAAACTCGCTGCGCTTCGCAACGAACCACCGATGGCCACCAGCCGCAACACTTTGTTGCCGTTGTTGTTACTTTACCATCTCCTCGCAATAATTTCCCACAAAGAAGAAAATACGCTGATATTCGGGGCGCTGCCGACTGCGATGTCTGCACAGCCGAGCCGATTCACCGTCCGCCGTATAGGTGGCAGTGCACAGCAGCGGAGTTGGACAAGTATCGGAGCTCCTGTTGGTGCTGAACAGTTGACCGCAGACGTCGTTTTTCGTGAAATGTACAATTTACACATCACTTTATCTAGCGGAAATTATTTTGCGAGGCCATGTTTGCGTGAGGCTGGTAGGCAAGCGCGGCCTTGTCATTGTCAAGCTGTTGATCGGCCACCACGGACGCTGGTGCCGAGTTGCATTTCTGGTATCGTAGCTCCCGTTCGGGTTTGACACTGGTACTCGCTTATCGCTCACTCTATTAGCTCGTGGCCACGTACGGGACCATAGCCGCGGTTTCCGACTGACTATATTTGTTGCAATAAGGTTATTTGCATGCGACGCGGTCATATATACGTATGTGAACCGCGATCAATCGCGTGATGAGAACAAGTAGGCGTAATAAAAAAATTATTGATCTGTGGTCCGTTCACCACGAAAGTCGCGGCAGTTGCACTTGCACTCTGAAACTCGCCTTAATCAAAGCAATTATAAGTATTTTAAAAATATAAATTGTAGTCGGATACAACTCAAGTCTGCAGTGAAGCCCCGCCCGCGCCCTCGTAACCGTTATCCACCGTTCCTCCGCGAGGCTGCAAATAGCCCGTACGTCAATATTTCCCTGTTGCCTAAATAAGGCGGTAACCACACAAATGAAATTATAAGCGCGTAATTTTGTACGTTTTCACTCGTCTATTATAACGGAACGCTGAAAGCCTAATTTTTTATTCAACTGAAATAAAACGCTTGCTTCGCTGCAGCCATTTTTTGTTAAGTTTCACTTGAGTTGGCTGTGAAGTTTCATGAGTAAAATGGGGTCAGCAGTGAAATGAACAGTATCGCGGACTTTTGAAGAGGGAGATGCTCAGACTCCATACACTTCGTTCGTGTCTGTTGCACACCTCAACGCTTCCGCCGATGAAAAGGCTCTTCAAAAACAGCAGACGCTCCGGAGGTATCAAGTACGACGCCATTTTGAAATGGTCGCATGACGACGATGTTGTTTGCTTCTGTGATTTGCTGGCGGTGTAACAACCCCGCGTGGTCCTTGTGCCTTGGTTGCCAACTGCCGTTCTTTTAAGTTGTATCCTATATATCTATGATGTGTTCATAAATCAGTAAATGCTATAGAAACCTCTGTATATTTAATTACAAAAATCCTAATGCGTATTCTCTATTGAGTGGCTGTTGTAAACTTGATGTGAACTGTCTTTAGCGCTTATACATCAGGCATATAAGTGGAAAATCTGCATAACTTTCTCAGAAGAAATCGTGATGTGTGTTCTGTACTGAGTGACTGCTGCCAACGTGATGTTAAAAGTCATTAGCTGTTGAGTTTATGATGACACTCTCAGGCATCATCAAAAACATATCAAGATGAAATCAGAAATTCAAGAGCCATTTTTTGTAAGGGAAAGCAACGGCACAGCCTTTACGAATCTGAGGTTCTTCTAAGCTCCGAAGCAGGGGTTTCTCATTACTTGTACGAAATATATTAATTTGTTTAAAACGCATATTGCACCCTTGAGTCGTACGTACTCGTGCTCTTTCTCAGGCGCTGATTCAGAATCGTGAACGTGCATGATCTATAAGCGTTCAAAAATGAATCGCGAGAGGATGTGAGAGAGAGAAAGAGGAAAGGGGAAAGGCAGGTAGGTTAACCAAAGGGGAAGATCCAGTTTGCTACCCTACGCTGGGGAAAGAGGGGAGGGGGAGGTAAAGGGATAACAAAGTAGAGATAAAGAAAGAAGGAGCACGGACATACAATCACAGTCGGTCACTGTCACCGCACAGCACAGTAGCACGTGCAGCACTATGAACCATATGTTCATGCTACAGGCCCTTGTCCAATTCTGTTGCCCTTAAAAATTGCAACAGTGCCCTCGTCGCCCTCTGCTGCGATGGCTTGTGATGACGGCATTTTAAAATAAGTTCCTCTGTTAGAGGTCTTCGGTCAAAGCACGCTATCGCGTTGGCGAGCGATCGTCTCTGTAAATTATAGTGAGGACAGTCACAGAGAAGGTGTTGAAGATTCTCCTCGTCACCACAGTCATCACACGAGGCGTCGTCGGCCCATCCAATTCGGAAAGCAAAAAGCTTGGTGAACGCCACCCCTAGACATATTCGACAAAGCAGGGTAGCTTCGCGACGGCAGAGTCCAGCTGGAATGCAAAGGCGTAGAGAAGAGTCTAGGTTGTGCAGCCGGTTGTTTTGAAAACCTCCTGCATTCCACAAGGAGAACGTGATATCATGGCTGAGCTTTCGAAGCTTTCTAGCGGCATCTGTCCTTGATAATGGTATCGGCTCCTCTTCGTCGCCTTGAAGAGCCGACCGAGCAGCGTTACCGGTGGGTTCGTTCCCTATGACGTCGCAGTGACTTGGAGTCCACTGAAATGTCATGTGGTGTCCTTTCTCAGTGAAGGTATGGATTAGTTCTCTAATCTCGAGTACCAGTTGTTCGTGTGGTCCACGTCGCAGGGCTAATAGAAAACGTACTACGGAAATGCAGCAGGAGCCTGGTTTGGTGGTATCTAAGAGTCCGAACGCCACCGGCACGCCAGAACTCCGCATTGATTTTCAGTTAGACAATACCACACTTCTATCGCTATATCAACATGTAATATGGAAGAAACTGTCATTTGGAATTTTCTCCATGTTAGTGACTGTTGCCTTTCTTTTTTTCCCCCTTTAATAGCCTGCTCCTTTTCGCTAACACTAAGAAAAAACGCGTTCGATTATGCCCAGATTGTGCGTAAGGTTTCGTTATTCTACTTCTACATCAGTGAAATGCATTGCTATGTACTAGGGGTCGTTACGCGAGCAAGGTATAACGTGGCGCGGTATAAAAAGCAGAAACGACTGCTACTAAATCGGCGCTGCGCAAAGAAACGAGCCTGCCCTCGCACGCCGTCTCTTCTGCCGCCCTTCGTCACGAGGTGGTCGGACACCCGTCCAACCAAGGCGTTTAAGTTTTACGCCCCGATACAGGCAGCGTAGTATGTGTTTACGACGCGACAAAGCCCCCACCGCGATCCCCCCATAGCGCCACCCGTGCCAGACCGCAATATCGCCCTTCTGAAAACAACGTCGTATATATTGAAGCAGGCTGCGGTCGTTCGTGGCGCTTCCAGCCACAACTTTCACCTGCTCGATTCGCTCCCGAAATTCGAATACTGGCCGTAAATGAGCCAGCGCGGTTGCGGCGTTCCCTGAGCGCGCACGAACGGCGGCAAATGTTTCGAGTCCCCGACGGAAACGGGGCGCCGACTGACGCCTGATCGGGCCTGCTCGCAACGCTATGGTAAAGAAAACGCCGGTCGGCTAAAATCCCGGTTATGGCAGACGCCGCCGTAACTCTCCAATGGATGCGGTGTCGAACTTTGTGGCGCGCACGCAGAATTGTGGCACGAGTGCAGCAATGCTCAACACGGAGCACCACGTCTGCGAAGCAAAGCGGTCTGGCATGATCAGAAATAGGCGCAGGAATTGTCGTTATTTTTACCGCAGTCGTTATGTTTAATGGTAGACCACGGCGCACCATTATATAAGGACTGCTTTCTATATATATATATATATATATCCTTTATTCGTGTAGGCAAATATCGTTCACCACACCGCATTCACAGCTCGAAAGAGTTTCCAGGGAGGCTTCATTGGCCCATTAGCCAGTCTTTGAAGAGAGGGATAAAGAATCCCTCTCTGTATACTGTATAAATAATTCGCTCCACGCAAATTCTTTTGGTTCCTCATAGTGAGTCGCTAAAACTCGACGTATGCTTTGATGAGGGGTTATACACTTACAGAACGGAATAGAAAATGGTCTTCACCTGCAACTAACTATCATTGTTCGTAATATGCACCCAAAGCTCCAATCAAATATTTCGCTATGCCTACCACGGTACCTACCACCGCGAGACCCTCTTTCACCATGGTTTCGACTGAACGTTGAGTAGACGAAAATTTATTTACCCCGCTGGCCAAATTTCAAGCTACTGTTATGACAAAACACGGGTTTCGTAAAGGCTATTCGACTGAAACAGCTATAACATCATTCACTGAAAAAATAAAACATGCCCTTGACAACTCCCATATTGTCGGTTCAGTTTTCATTGACTTCAGTAAAGCATTTGACACCATCTGTCATAACATCCTTTCTTACAAGTTAGAAGCTCTGGGCATTCGTGGCCCAGCTCTTACGCTCATCCGCAGTTATTTGACTAACAGAACTCAAGTTGTAAATTTCGGAGGTTCACTTTCACGTACTAAACCAGTCACTAAGGGTGTCCCACAAGGCTCACTTTTAGGCCCTTTAATTTTCCTGGTGTACATTAATGATCTTCCTCACTGTTTAACCAGTACTTCATCTATTCGATATGCTGACGACACGACTATATTTACTAATAGCAAATGCATAAATACTGTTATAAAACGACTAAATTCTGACCTAAGCAACTTATCTGCGTGGTGCACAAGTAACAAACTTCACATCAACCCTTCGAAAACTCAGTTTATGCTTTTTCATACACATAAACGCGTCATCGCGCCCGCGCCACCGCTCGTCTAACAAACTCATGTTCTCTCACCTGCACATGAAGTTGTCTTCCTTGGCGTCAAACTTGACCGCCAACTTAAATTTAACTTGCATGCTGACATGGTCTAAAAAAAATTGCCTTTGGAATAAGAGTACTAATCCTAACGCGCTCGTATTTTCCACAAAACGTTAGAACTTCACTTTATTACGCATTTATTCACTGTCACTTACAATACTGCATCTCAGTTTGGGGAAACAAATATTGCTCGCACATAATACATCTACAACATTTACAAAATCAAGCCTTGAGGATCATTAATTTCTCTAGTTACATATCATATGCAGTACCAATTTTCAGTTCCTTAAAAATACTACCATTACGTTACATCATCATCATCATCAGCCTAGTTACGCCCACTGCAGGGCAAAGGCCTCTCCCATACTTCTCCAACTACCCCGGTCATGTACTAATTGTGGCCATGTTGTCCCTGCAAACGTCCTAATGTCATCCGCCCACCTAACTTTCTGCCGCCCCCTACTACGCTTCCCTTCCCTTGTAATCCAGTCCGTAACCCTTAATGACCATCGGTTATCTTCCCTCCTCATTACATGTCCGGCCCATGCCCATTTCTTTTTCTTGATTTCAACTAAGATGTCATTTACCCGCGTTTGTTCCCTCACCCAATCTGCTCTTTTCTTATCCCTTAACGTTACACCTATCATTCTTCTTTCTATAGCTCGTTGCGTCGTCCTCGATTTCAGCAGAACCCTTTTCGTAAGCCTCCAGGTTTCTGCCCCGTAGGTGAGTACTGGTAAGACACAGCTGTTATACACTTTCCTCTTGAGGGATAGCGGCAACCTGCTGTTCATGATTTGAGAATCCCTGCCAAACGCACCCCAGCCCATTCTTATTCTTCTGGTTATTTCAGTCTCATGATCCGGATGCGTGGTCACTACCTGCCCTAAGTAGATGTATTCCCTTACCACTTCCAGTGCCTCGCTACCTATCGTAAACTGCTGTTCTCTTCCGAGACTGTTAAACATTACTTTAGTTTTCTGTAGATTAATTTTCAGACCCACCCTTCTGCTTTGCCTCTCCAGGTCAGTGAGCATGCATTGCAATTGGTCTCCTGAGTTACTAAGCAAGGCAATATCATCAGCGAATCGCAAGTTGCTAAGGTATTCTCCATGAACTTTTATCCCCAATTCTTCCCACTCCAGGTCTCTGAATACCTCCTGTAAACATGCTGTGAATAGCATTGGAGATATCGTATCTCCCTGTCTGACGCCTTTCTTTATTGGGATTTTGTTGCTTTCTTTGTGGAGGATTACGGTGGCTGTGGAACCGCTATAGATAGCTTCCAGTATCCTTACATATGGCTCATCTACACCCTGATTCCGTAGTGCCTTCATGACTGCTGAGGTTTCGACTGAATCAAATGCTTTATCGTAATCAATGAAGGCTATATATAAGGGTTGGTTATATTCCGCACATTTCTCTATCACCTGATTGATAGTGTGAATATGGTCTATTGTTGAGTAGCCTTTACGGAATCCTGCCTGGTCCTTTGGTTGACAGAAGTCTAAGGTATTCCTGATTCTATTTGCGATTACCTTAGTAAATACTTTGTTGCTCCAGCTCAAATTGGTTTTACTAATATACCCCACACTAAATCATGAAATAATTTTAGATGCATTTAATAACTCTGCTCTTACCAACACTAACAATACGAGATTTTCCTCTAACAACAATTTTTTACTTCCTCGAATAAACACTAATTATGGAATGTTTACTTCCCTTTGTACGGCCATTAAATACTGGAACAAACTACCACCCCATATTAAAGCCTGCCGCACAACATTAACATTCAGGAGAGAGACGAAGAAATATTTACTAACGACACTACTGGCTACTGATTCATTACTATAAGTATATATTGTGTACAAATCTATTTCCCAGTTTTCAATGGTTCTGTACTTACCTATTGTATCGACAGCCTTTATTTATTGGTTATTCTATATCTTCCTTTGTCTTCTTTTTTCTCCTTTCTTAGGCATTTCAAATTTTTTGTCGCATAGTCTATATAACATTTGTACTTTGCATATTGTAAGCATATAACCAGTGGGCATGTCAGCGGGCCACCGGTCAACACCATGTCAAACCCGTTCCTGCTTTTTGCGCAGATTGTACTCAGCTTGACTGGTCCGGCACGCATACCCGATGGATCAACACGTGTCACCACTGCCAGACTTTACGGAGTCTGCGCGCCAAGACTGCTGCATTACGTCGACGCTTGGACGGCACCGCCCCCAAGTTCCACGGCCACCACCTATATAAGAAGCTCGTCGTACGCTGATCACTTCAGTGGGCATGTCAGCGGGCCACCGGTCAACACCATGTCAAACCCGTTCCTGCTTTTTGCGCAGGTCAGTAATAATTCTTCCACAGTAAAAACTAGCAACCGTTGCCTGGTCCTGCTGGCGTGCCCCAAAAGTGCCTGTGCGGTCTACCTGTATGTACAGGATATTTTGGTTTCATTACTGATGCTATGTGGTGATGTTGAGGTTAATCCCGGGCCGAACACTGAGGAGCTGCTACTGCAACTTCTGGGTGGTCAGAAGAGTATGCAGGAAAGACTGGACGCAATCGAGGCAAAGCTTAAGCAGGTGGAGGAATCAGCAGCAATAGTAAAGGAGGTAGGCACGAGGATCGCTGATATGGAAAGAACAATTAAAACTCTGGAAAGAAAGTTAGTCGAAGACAGGAGTAGGAGAAACAACCTAATTGTGTTTGGCATTCCTGAGCGCCGCGACGAAACGTCTACGTCACTTATGGAAGATGTGGTTGATGGCTTGTTCAAAACTACACTAGGCGTACAGGTACCTTCCGTAGAAAGGATACATAGAATTGGCAGGAAGAAAGCAGATAAACCAAGACCAGTCATTCTTAAGCTTATTGATCACCGTGAAAAGGTGAACGTTCTTCAAAACTGTTTCAAGCTAAAAAAAGAAAAGAACGTATCTGTTGGTGAAGATTTCTCGGCAGCCACGAGGCAAGTAAGAAAATACTTGTGCGACAATACGGCTGATATTAGAAGGCAGGGAGGAAAGGTCAAGTTGATATACGACAAAGTTCGTATTGATAATGAAATGTTTCAATGGGACAGTACCCAAATGAAAATAGTGCCCATCGTTGCACGTTCACTCGCGCCTCAGATGACATGACCCGACTCTCCTGTTAAAAGCACATTTTGTTGTCTCAACGTGAACGCGCGTAGCGTAATTAACAAAACAGCAGATCTGGAAAGTATTGTTATGGTCCATAGCCCACAGATCATAATTGTTATTGAAACTTGGTTACATCGAGGTATCGACGATGTCGAAATCACTCCAGCAGGGTATGGAATTTACCGTAACGACAGAGATTCCCGAGGTGGTGGCGTAGCCGTACTTTTTAAGGAGTGCTTGAATGTGTCCAGACTACCTGACCCTGTTGGAATGGAAAGCGTTGTTGTAAAGGTTGTTCTTGAAGATTTCCATCTTCTAATTGCGGGAGTTTATCGCCCTCCAAATTGCAGCCTAGCATTTTTTGAAAACCTGAATGAATTTCTATGCGAATATAGGAACCAATCTTGTAGCATTTTGTTGGCAGGTGATTTTAACGTTCCAGATGTCGATTGGGATAATGAGTTCCCAAATGCGCGTTCTCCTACTGCGGAGCCCTTTGTTGACATAGTTCTGCTACACAATTTAACGCAATTAGTGAAACTGCCTACTCGTGTTCACGGTGGAAGTGCGTCAACTTTAGATTTATTCCTCGTAAATGACAAAATTATTCGCATGAATCCGAGCGTGCACATTTTTGAAGGGATTTCAGACCACAAAATAGTGTCCTTTGTCATGGAATTGAAGAAAGTTTCAAAACTGCAACAGACGGAGACCTTTGTACTCGATTTTTCTCGCGCCAGTGATGTGGATGTACTCGATGCATTGGACAATTCATTCTCTTCCTTTGTTTCCCAATATGAATGCAATGACATATCCGTTCATATGTTATGGCTGCAATTCAAAGATTTAGTGATGCACTGCACAAAATGTTTCATTCCACACAAAAAGGTTGTAAAAAGTACTTGCAAGCCATGGATGACTAAAGAAATAGCCAGTGTAGGCCGTAAAGTAAAAAAAGCAAGGAAACGGTTTCTACAACGACCTTCACCTGAGGGCGCACACCAGTTATCTGAACTGCAACTGCTTCTCAAGAATGCTATCAAAAAAAGTAAGGACCATTATCAGAGTGTACGTTTAAAAGAGTTTCTTGTTGCGTCGCGGGCAAAATTTTGGCGTCACTTGTCGCCAAAGAAGCAATCAGTTTCAAACCTTATCATAAATGGCACTGCTGTAACGGATCGAAGGGACGTAGCGAATGCACTAAACGTTTACTTCTGTTCCGTGTTCACCAGGGATGATGACGTAATTCCACAATTCAATGCTTTTGACGGAATTCCAGCAATAAATAATATATTAGTGAAGAGGGTGTACTGACACTTCTGCTCAATCTAGATATCAGAAAGTCACCGGGAAGTGACGGCATTCCTGCTTCTTTTCTCGTCCGTTACGCTGAATGGTGCGCAAAGTACTTATGCTTAATATTTGATAAATCATTGTCCTGTGCTGAACTTCCGAACGATTGGAAACATGCTAAAATCACACCGATACCCAAAACCACCGACCTATCTCTTGTCTCTTCCTACAGGCCTATTTCCTTATGTACATGTGCGAAGGTACTAGAGCACATTATCTTCGCGCATATTTCCACTTTTGCTGAGGAAAACTGCATTATTAATAGCCGACAGCATGGTTTCCGTCGCAAACATTCCACGGTAACGCAGTTACTAGAGATTGTCCATGACCTCGCAGCAGCGTTAGATAGGGGCAGTCAAATAGACATGATATTTCTGGATTTTGAAAAAGCTTTCGATATAGTGTGCCACCAAAAACTGCTTTTGAAACTTAAACCTATTATGAAAAATGATACATTGCTCGCATGGATAGCGGCATACTTATCATTCAGGCATCAAACAGTATATATTGATGGAATCGGTTCGGACCCTGCCCCTGTAGAGTCCGGTGTTCCTCAGGGCTCCGTCCTGGGACCATTACTTTTCTTGGTATTTATAAATGATATTGCAGCCAATATATCAGTTAAAATACGTCTGTTTGCCGATGATTGTATACTTTACCATGAGATTTTGTGCAACGACGATCAGGAATTATTAAATATGTCTCTACGTAAAATTCAAGCCTGGTGCTCAACTTGGCCAATGTGCATTAATTATAAAAAAAACAGTAGCTATGACTGTGACACGTAAAGTTAATCCTTTGAAGTTCCGCTACACCATCGATAACAACGCCTTGTCTCAGGTTACAAAATACAAATGCTTAGGAGTCATAATTACATCAGATTTGAAATGGAATGACCACATAACGTACACCGTAAATAAGGCAATGAAACAACTTGGTTATTTAAGAAGAACCCTTAGTAAATCCTCCACAGAAATTAGACTGCTCGCGTACAAAACTTTCATTAGATCAATTCTGGAATATGCAGCAATTGTTTGGGATCCACACACAAAGTGCAATATTACCAAACTTGAAAATGTCCAACGCAAATGCGTCAGGTTGATATATAATTGTTATAGTTGGAAAAAATCTCCATTAGCCCTTCTGCAAACAGCCAATTTAGAGACCCTACAGGCAAGACGACACCAGGAAAAACTAAAAATGTTCTACTTAATTTACCATAACCAACTTGGAATAAATAAAAATGCATATTTTCATTCAATTACCCAGCGACACACCCGTTCTTTCCATTCAAAGAAGGTGACCGAGTTCTTGTGCAGAACAAATATGTTCAAAGCCTCATTTTTCCCGAGCGCAATTCGCACATGGAATAACCTACCTGCCAATGTGGTTGAGTGTTCGACGGTGTCTAATTTCTTAAGTGCATTCCACAATAGCTAACGATAGTTCACATTGTCGTGACATATTGTTTGTACTCCGCTTTGTATAGCTTATGTGGGTTCTTCTCATGCCGTACTTGCTCGACCAAATGTACATTGTATTCCTACATGCTGTATTGTTATGTACCCCACTCCTGCCTAAAGCCTGACATCCAGGCTGGCAGTATGAAATAAATAAATAAATATATTTATTTCTAATTATCTGTTACATTAACCCCGTGTTCTTTGACATGTCATTCCTATGTTCCATAACGTGTCAATTACTACATATTTATTTATTCATATGCTGTATCGGTTTCATTTGCTTGTGTTTTGAACTTCAATTATTGTAAGCAACTTTTTGTATTTGTTTATTTTTTCATTAACTTCGCGTTTTCTGATGTCTGTCGCTGCTATGTTGCCAAAATGTATTAATTCATGCACTGTTAAATTACTAATAGGAGGTCCCCCTGACAGTTCTTGTAACTCCGGGACCTCCTTCTGTACTAATGATGAATGAGGAAATAAAAAAAAAAAAATTGCGGCGTTGTGAAGTCTCTAGAGCCTATCTTGTTTGAATGCTTACTGAGACGACATAATCGAATACCGCATAAACCAGGAAAAGGTCGACCAAAGACCCTTGACTTCTGAAAGAATATTGGGGTGCCATACTTTGGCCATCAAAACAGCACAAATCCGGAGATATACGGCGCAACGCCCCAAAAAGGCGCAGCGCGTGATGAGGGATGCTGCTGTAGATTGCTCAGGATTAATCTTTATAATCTTATTTTTGCGTTTGTATGCTTGTTTGTTCTTTTGTTTGTTTGTTTGTTTGTTTGTTTGTTTTCGACGTGCACCCACAGTAGGTCCCATGAACGTTTTCTCATTAGGCCCTCATCTAAATGCTGCCGCCGCGGCCTTGTTCTTGTTGAAGCTGCTGAATACTATGCACTGTTATGTTAGGAGGTCTATCTGCTTTAGATAAACTTGCGAAGTGACCATATATGATAAAATATTTTGTAGCCATTTATTGTTTAATTACGCAGTACGAACATGCCCCAACTTTGTGGGTCGAATCTGTATACGACCCACATATGCGCTCATTGGGTGGGTCGCAATTGCATTCTATAAAAGCCGTTCACCTGAACTTGACTTGCGTGCAGTGCGAGAGGTCTAATGGCGGTGGTTGCCAAAGCGTTCATTCTTTTTTTTTCTTTTTTTCTAGCGATGCCAATGGTGAAGCTGCGAAAGGTGAGGTGGTCTGATGAAGACGCAATAACATGAATTACGACACCATCAGGCCCCGGCAGTGTAAAGGAATGGACGGACGGATGGGCAGATGTATGGACAAAGCTCTTGAGGGCTGTCGCAGTGAAATTTTAAGATACTAATACCGGCGTTTTGACACTGCTACATGCGCACACAACCACAAGCGCGAGCTGGCTTATGGTGCACACCAAATTAATTTTTATTCAATGGTATATGCTGACCTGCCTTTTACGCGCAAGGCGCTGGTGTCTTAAGCAATGCACCCAAACGTTGTTTGCAACGCAGAATATTTTGGGAGTTAGGCACAGTTGTTGCGCATGTGCGTATAGAAAAAAGCACGATCAACAACCATGACAAGGAAATCGGTAAAGAAACACGATAGAGGCTACGTAATCAACACTGTAAAAAAATACCAAGCAGCTAGATGTGGAATTCTTGGCATCGGGAGTCTTGTGCGATTCTTCTCTCACGCAGGCAAAGAACAAGCGCCATGCGTTCCCAGGACTGGCACGCTCACGTGCGCGGACTGACAATACCGTGGTGGAACCTAACCAAAGCAAAACGCGACTATAATGATGCCACTCACCGAGACAACAAAGAACAGGCCAATACAGAGCACGAACGCGAGGAAAGAGAGCCAGAAGAAACCGAGGGGTGTGAGGAAATTTTTCGGCGGCGGCAGAACCCGTTCAGTTGGGAGATGGGCCTTTTCTTTAACGTGGCTTCCTCCCCAGGCCGTTCGTTCGCCAACATCGCTCGGTGGGTTCTTCGGTCACTGCTTATATATATCCCCTTTCGAAGTCGTTCCCCGCCGAGGCATCGGCACGCTGCTCCCTCCACCCCCAACCACATTCTCCCTCCCCGTTTGTTCGCGCTCATCGCCACTTTGGCTGCTATTTAGTTTTCGTTCTCACTCAGCCAGCGCTTCCTGCCGAGTTCCTTCCGCGTCTTATTCACGCCACGCGCAGGCACCGCTCACATCCGGCCTTATTTTAAAGACGTCATCATGCTAACAAGGAAACCATGCGCTCGCCTTCCTTGCTTACTGCTTATATATGGTTTCGTGCTCGTGTCTTTTCTTTATAGCACTTCGTTCTCATATCCTCCTCCTCCAACATCCTCGTGATTTGTTCGTAGTCAACTTCGTTTTTCTTCTCTCTCTCTCTCTCTTTCTTGCCGTAGACAGTATGTATCTCGTACTTCAGGGTTCTTTGCCTTTCTTTTTTTCTCTATGTTTATCTCTTTTCTTTGCTTTCGAGCTCAAGCCACGTTCAGAGATGGATGAAGCGCTTCGCTGGGCACCACAGGTCTCTTCGTTGTTGTTTTTTTCTATCTCTATTTCTCTGCTTCGGCTATTGTTATCGTGTTGCTAGTTCTTGTGCTGCCGTTATTCACGCAGCGACGCCTTCCAGCTAACTGGCTTGAACGTAGGCTCACAATTCTTCCTGCGCGGACAGCTCCAATTTGAGCCCTGGCTGCAGCGCAGCGGAAAAACGGCCGCCAGTCGGCTGTGAGTAACTCGACCCCTTAATTCATGACAGATTGGGTCGTTTGTCCTCCGACTTGCCCTTTATCTCGCTCGGTATTTTATTTTACTTACACAAAAGAAGGGGAAGATAAAGAAACGGTGTAGAACCGCTTGCTTCTCAGTGAAGGTGCATGATGAATTAGAATTGCCACCGATTAAGTCCCCTGTGCCTTATCGCAGTTCCTGGGGCTGCATATGTAGGGCCACGAGTGATCACTTAGTGCCACATCAGTTAACATGGTATCGACTAAGAGCCGATGTTTCTAAGGATATTCTCACATGTTCACCTCAGTCCATGCAAAAAAAAAAAAACCTCTTATGCAAATGATTGCTTTCAGGGAACGCTACATCTTCGTCGTCGAAGCTCATCGAAAACGACGTCGAAGCTCATCGTATGTTTTCTTGCTTTTCATTTTATCCGAGGCTCAAAACATCTGATGCGAGAAGCAGCGAATAACCAGGTTAATGGAATAACCATGAATAACCAGGTTAATGAATCCTCGGGAATACCAGACATGCTAACCGTGTTCAATCATCCATCCTGAAATAAGACGCCTTTCAAACAACCATTTCCTCAAATCAATATGTCTGCACAAAATACAATTACTCTTACATGAGGATGTATGAAATGTTCATCTGCCATGCAGTGCTCACCTAGGTGACGCCCCGAAAATGTGGCCGGAAGTAATTGTGCTTTTAGCGCTGCTCGTAAATCAGCGGCCGCATGGTCTTTGATCCAGCTACCGCGGTAAATCATGCACCGCGTCATCAATAACATCACGGCGAACCCGTACCTGCAGAATAGACAAGCAACTGTGACAAGGGAGGCACCTACGCTGTTTTACTGGTATTTCAGGATTTTACACTGCTTTCAGTTTCCTCAATCCTCTTCGGTTTCTTTTTTCTTTTTTGTATGCTAAGATACTTGCATCAAGCCACAATGTACGTCGCGAAGCTGATTTCAGTTCAACGCCGTCACTGGCCGCGAAGACTGCCCAATGGAGTAGAACGTAAAAGCACCCCGCCGAAGAACCATAGGTGGTCAGAATCAACGCGAACCCGTCCACTCTGTCGTCTCACAAAACCGACGCAGGTCTTTATGACGCAAAGTCCTTTCAGTCAGTGACGCGCGCGTAGTGCTTCATGGAAGCCCATGAATCCGTAGACGTATACAGCGCCCCTCCCCCGCTCCCTCCCACCACCTCTTCGTAGCGAACATGTCATATTCCACTGTCCCTGTATGTCAGGCACCAAACCGAGCGTAATTCATCTGCACGGCGTACAGGCACTGTCTTAGTGCATGACTGCTGATCACGCCGCGAACAGCGAGCATACGTTGTTGTAGCGGCATACGAGTGACGAACACTTCAACCGAAAGAAAAGCCTAGCAAATTTCGCCACCCTTACACGGGACGTAAAACTCACTCGTACGAAGAATTGGTTTTTTTTTATAAACATAAGACAATCTGTTTCTGTGTTCTAACAATATTGCTTAACAAGGACAGAAAAAAAAGGACGCTACATTTCTTTGTGAGATTTTGGTGGTGTTAATTATTGCATGAAAACTGGGCTGCTTCGAGGGTTCCACCTAACTCGATGCGCGTATTTACACACTGTAAAAGCGAGACAGTTCGGCCCTGCTGGATGAAAAATGCAAGGTGTAACTGCCCTTTGCTTCTAATTACAAATTTTATATATAGTCTGTAAATCCAGTACAACTAGGTGAGCCCTGAGTAGCGCAGGCAGGTGTTAGCTGGTACGAATGCACACTGCATGAGCATGATGTGGAGGCAAGCCCGAACAGGATGTTGGAAAGGCCCTCCAAGATTACTAGGCATGGTGGATGACGTTCGCGCAGATATTTAGAGATCATTTATCTTGGGCCTCGGATAAAACGTGTAACAAACTATGATCCTACGTTGCAGTCAATGCATAAAGAAATGTGCTTAGAAGCTGCGTACTGAGACGTTTCATACAAATGGCGCACTTAAAAAAATGATAGAGAAGAGAAAGAGAAAAAGGACGTCAGTTCCGGACGACTTTTTGCAGGCTTTGCTTTCTACAAAAGTGGGGAGACAAATGAATGCTGTTTCTGAGATGTCGTTCTGGCAACGGATATTTCTTTAAGAGAACGGAAGTCCAGAAGCACATTTGATATTTTGTTAGACGCCACGAAGGCTAATGTTTTATTTAACCTACTCTGCTCTGGCCTCGCCGTGGCTGACAAAGAAGTAGTCAGTTATAAATGAAGAACCGCGAACGCAGTTAAACGATGCGCCCTCAGACATAAGATAACCTAACCCTTGGTACCTCCGAGTCTATCAATGTGATTAATATTGAGCTGCAAGGCAGCTCGTAAAGCTAACACTGATACCATGCTCGTTACTGATAATTTTGCTGGAAACCTATGATATACCTTGAATTCAGCACAAAGTAAAATGTATTTTGTCTTGTTAGGTGGAAACTTTATTGAGATCCTAACAAATACCAACTTTTCTCTCTCTCTCTTCTCGAACAGGTCAAGCGTTAAGAAACGCGCTTACGGCGGCTCTCTGATAATAGTGCTAATTTTTAAGCCGTGTATTTTTTTATTGGCAGTTATAATGTGTAAAAGAACACGTGTAAAACAAGACATACAGCCTCTACGTTTAGTACTCTGTGTACACGCATACGCAGACTTTCCTTAAATGTTGTGCGATTACATGTTGATAACTGCTATGTTGGGCTACACGTTCATGCGAATGGGAATTTCGGCAACCAAAGAAAAAAAAACAGAATAATCCCGTTTATTCACATGTAACATAATGCCCAACTGGAATTCATGTAAGTGAATGTAATTATAACAGGAAAAATATAAAGAACCACTGAATGAGAAACTCAATGCCACAGTCATTAACAGCAGCAGTGATTCCTTCGCTTGACTTTGCAAGTATTTCTTCTTGCGGCTGTTTTCTATGACTTCTCACAATGAGTACCTTTTGCTACTGTAGCGTTTTACACAACTCGAAGCCAGATGGGAAAATAGTTTCCGCTCTTAATGGTAGCATCGAGCTTCTGCGTCGGTTGCTCATTATAATTTTATAGAAACAGGCTTTCATCAATTAATGCATTTGCTATGACTAGCGTGCCATATTGGGTGACGCCAGCACAGGCATACTATTTACAAGGCGGACGCATAGGCATGGTTTTGTTAAAATCGATTTTCGGTCTTCAAAGGCCAACTGCAACGAAATCATGGACCGCGTAAGAAGCGCCGTTTTAGATAACATACGTACAGTAGCCTCTGTGGAAAATTGTATGCTTAAAATGCGAGTGGGCACTTCACGAAAGGCTCCAAAAATACACGTTTTTCATACCGAAACTGAAAAACAAAGAAACACCGCCATTACCTGTCGTCGGAAGTGATGTACTCTGCTGATATTAGAGAACCAGCGCCCGGGTCGTCAGCTTCCCTCGCTTGTATACCGTTTCCGTGTATCAGCGAACAGGTCCCGCATGTGTGTTAGCCAAAGAGTTTGCTAGCTGCTGCTTGCACTGTGCCAACGCCGTTGCACGCCCGCGATGTTCTTTGAATGCGATGTATTCTCTGAGTCCAGCCACTTTTCTCTATCTGTTTGTCTTCGTTCAAAAGCAGAGCCTCGATACGTTCTGCCTCCGCTCGTAGAATAGCCCATTGAGGAGGCCAAGCTAAAGGCGCGGATATAGTCTGGCTTAATGCGGATGCGATCCACGCGTGGTGCCGTTACACTGGTTACATCACATCGGTGAAACTCGGACGCTCTACAGTCTAGTGGGACTGGCGCGGGGATAGAACGTGGCCCTTCAATGCCCTATCGAACGCCGGAGTCGCTGGAACAGGGTGCATGGTGCGCCAGCTCGGCTGACTAGCAGCATGCTGGTCTCGGGTTCACTGAAGCTAGCGTGTTGCGTTTGCGCCTTCGACAAACAAAGAAGCGCTCGCTCGTCACGCACTTGCACGCTTGCGCTGCGGCAACAACTGATCACCGCGCTGCTGCGGGTCACACTTAAATCGCAGGGTAAAATTTTAGCGATCTTAGCGTCTCGCCCACGGCGCATCCATCTGACTTCATTGTCCGCTGCCTGGCACGCTGCAAACGCCGGACTCGTCGTCCGATCAGAAAACTACCGCCATGTGTAGTAAACGATGATAAGTAGCTGAGGCTCGGCAAGGTCGGGCTAGAGGGGCTCGGTGGTAAGTGCGCGTAAACTCATGTCGAGAGAGGCCGGACTGCGGCAGCGATAAAACCTCGACCATTTCGCTCTAGCAGCATTACATTCCTTCATGGCTTGGCTTGCCGCCGCATCTACACAATGGCCGCCTCGACGTGTTCCACTTCTGCACAAATGCAGCATGTGGTTCCTGCAGAAACCGCATGCTGCATTCTAGCATGCTTGTTTCTAGCACTGTGTCAGAAAGGCTTCCGTTCATCTACTTCGACGCATCCTATGTAGGGACGCTCGAAATGTGTTGAAGACGATGCACTAACGGAAATGATCGCTCGAGAATATCGCCCCTGAACACATTACCTCTGGTTTTCTTACGCAATGGCAGCTTACAGTGCTTACAGTCACCCGGAGAAAGCGTTTGCTAAAGAGATATTGATGAGTAAGTGACTGTGCTGTTGAACTGTAGCTTGTGCAGCTTCGTCAAGTGCAGTTTACATGCTTTGTGCGCGTAGGCCGGTCGGCGTCGCTCTTCCCTGCTGCGCAGCGGCGCACGCTTGCGGTGTGAAAGCTGGGACAAGAATATATATATATATATATATATATTATGGCAAAGAAGTCCGACACGGCTGTGGACGGCACGATGGACGCGGACAAGAAGACGCAACAGCGTAGGCTTAGCCAGACACACCAGGAACAGCGTCTGGCCCGAGCCCCACTTCAGTAGCATTGGCGATCCGGCTGCGGAGCTCTGCACGGCGCTCTTCTTCTTCCTTACAACTTCCCCCCTCGCTGAAGACGGAGCCGCACAGGAGGCCTAAGGCGTCGTGAGGACGAAGGGCTCGTGATACGGCTTGAGCCGATCTACGTGCACAGTTTCGCGGCCTAGTCGACGCAGGTCCGTAGGGGGCGTCAGAGGTTCGATGACGTAGTTAGCCGGAAAAGTTTGCTGTAGAAACCGGTAGGGCCCATGGTATCGGTACACAAACTTGGAGGAGACACCTGGTGTCGAAGTAGGAGGCACCCACAACCAAACGAGAGCGTCAGGCGAAAACTGGTGGTGGAGGCGCCCGTCGTCATGACGAAATTTCTGTAGGGCTTGTTCTTGCGTTGTAAAGGAGCGAGCTAGTTTCAGAATAGTGTCAATAGGAAATGATGGTTCGCGGCCATATAGAAGAAAGAAGGGAGAAAAGACCGTCGTTGACTGGGGTGCCGTATTGTAGACGTACGTGACATAGGGAAGGATGAGGTTCCAGTTGGTGTGGTTGGAGGCGACATACATCGAAATCATGTCGCCAAGAGTTAGGTTAAAGCGTTCTGTCAATCCGCTTGTTTGCGGGTGATATGCGGTGGTACAGCGATGAATAATGCGGCATTCAGCGAGAAGTTCTTGAATGACATCGGCGAGAAAGACGCGGCCATGGTCGCTCAGGAGTTCGCGGCGAGCGCCGTGACGTAGAACGAAGCGTTGAAGGAGGAAGGAGGCAACGTCACGAGCCGTCGCGGCTGGCAGAGCGGCCGTTTCTGCATACCTCGTGAGATGGTCTACAGCTACAATGACCCAGCGATTGCCAGCAGCTGTGTATGGCAGAGGCCCGCATAGGTCTATCCCAACCCGGTCAAAGGGTCGCGAAGGGCACGGCAAAAGTTGCATTGGTCCAGAAGGGCGGCAAGGATCAGGCTTCCGGCGTTGACATTCTGTGCAAGAGCGAATGTACTTTTGCACAAATGTGTACATACCACGCCAATAAGACCTATGACGTAGTCTGGTGTAGGTCTTGAAGAGACCAGCGTGTGCGCACTGAGGGTTGGCGTAGAAAGTGGCGCATACATCAGTGCGGAGCTGCCGAGGTATTACAAGCAGCCATTTGCGGCCGTCGGAACTGTAGTTACGGCGGTAGACAATTCCGTCGCGGATGGCGAAGTGCGAAGCTTGTCGGCGTAACGCTCGGGATGGTGGGCGTGTAGGTGAATTAGAGATGTAATCTATCAAAGATGAAATCCAGCAGTCCTTGCGCTGCTCCAAAGCCATGTCGACAGAAGCGAATGGGAGAAGTGGGTCGTCTAGGACGGACACACTGACAATGTCGGCGTGGACAGGCGAGCGCGAAAGAGCATCGGCATCGGCGTGTTTCTTGCCTGAGCGGTAGACAACCCGGATATCGTACTCTTGGAGCCTCAGTGCCCACCGGGCTAGGCGGCCGCAGGGATACTTGAGAGCTGACAACCAGCAAAGTGCGTGGTGATCGGTAACGACATCGAAGGACCGGCCGTACAGGTACGGGCGAAATTTTGTGATGGCCCAGATGATCGCGAGACATTCTTTTTCCGTGACGGAATAGTTCGCTTCAGCTTTCGTCAGAGTGCGGCTTTCGTCAGAGTGCAACAACGTATTCTTGGCAGCCGGGCTTTCGCTGGGCGAGCACAGCGCCAAGACCAACACCGCTAGCATCCGTATGGATTTCCGTGGGAGCAGTTGGATCGAAATGGCGCAGTGTCGGTGGTGTTGTGAATAGGCGACGTAGCGTTGCGAAGGCATCATCGCAAGTCGGGGACCACGCGGAAAGATTGGGGTCTCCCCGAAGAAGCTCTGTCAGAGGTGCCATAATCGAAGCGAAATTTCGAATAAAGCGGCGGAAGTACGAGCAGACGCCAATGAAACTGCGCAAGTTTTTTAGAGACGTTGGCCTCGGGAATTCTTTAACAGCACGGAGCTTAGCGGCATCAGGGAGAACGCCGTCCTTCGACACATGTCCGAGAATTGTCAGCTTGCGTGCCCCAAAGTGACATTCTTTCAGGTTTAGTTGGAGGCCAGCGTCACCGAGACAGCGTAAAACCTGCTCCAAGCGATGAAGGTGAGTAGGAAAATCTGGTGCGAACACTACTACATCATCTAAATAACACAAGCACGTGTTCCATTTGAGGCCTCGAAGAATAGTGTCCATCATCCACTCAAAAGTCGCGGGCGCGTTGCAAAGTCCGAATGGCATCACACGAAATTCGTATAAGCCATCTGGTGTGATGAAAGCAGTTTTAGGCTTATCTTCTGCAGCCATAGGCACCTGCCAATAATCAGAGCGTAGATCGAGGGAGGAAAAGAACTCTGCACCTTGTAAGCTGTCGAGGGCGTCGTCGATCCGCGGCAATGGATAAACATCCTTTCGGGTTATTTTGTTTAGGCGACGGTAATCCACGCAAAAGCGGATTGAGCCATCCTTCTTTTTAACTAAAACAACTGGCGATGCCCATGGGCTGTCGGACGGTTCAATGACACCACGCTTTAGCATGTCACCTACTTGCTCATCAATGACGCGTCGTTCTGTCGACGAGATGCGGTAGGGTCGCTGCCGTAGCGGCGAGTGAGAACCGGTGTGAATACGGTGATATACAGTCGTCGTTCGACCCAGAGAAGTGCTATGGCTGTCAAAAGCCGGGCAAAATTTCTCGAGGAGACGGAGAAGGTCATGGCGTTGCGTGGGGCTTAAGGCGTTGTCGATGACGTGGCTGAAAACGTCTTCAGGCGATGTGGCAGGTACGGGACTACAGTAGAGGGCGTTGACCTCTGACGATCCAACAGTAGGTTCCGACGTGGTAATGGTGTCGTAAGGCTCCACAGTGCCGAGAGATTCACCGCGAAGCAACGCAATCGGGAATGGGAAGTGGTTGTGTATAGGAAGGTGAGTAGCACCAGCTTGAAGGCTAAGCAGCGCAGTTGGGAGTGGTGAGAGGTGGCGGTGAACGAAAGCAGTGGAAGGCGTGAAGAGTACGGTAGAGTCGGAGGCAACGGAACAGGATACAGGTGCCAGAACGGATGCGTGCGGAGGTATATGGATGTCGTCAGTGAGGGACAACTTGGTGCAGGAAAGCGAAACGTCATCAGATATGGCATTGCCAAGCGAAGAGAAGGCGACTTCTGCACGGGAGCAATCAATGACAGCTTGGTGACGGGAGAGAAAGTCCCAACCTAAAATAATATCGTGGGAACAGTGGGGAAGAACGACGAACTCGACTGTGTAGAGCACTCCTTGAATTTCAAGTCTGGCGGTGCACGCAGCCACCGGCTGGACGTGCTGTGCTGTGGCCGTGCGGAGTAAAAGACCGAAGAAACGCGCCGTGACTTTTCGTATTGAGCGGCATAGTTTTTCGGCAATTACAGATATGGCGGCACCTGTGTCAATGAGGGCAAGCACAGACACACCTTCAACAGCGACATCAATAACGTTGGGCGGTGAAAGAAGAGGGCTTGAGCGTTTTGACGATGACGCAGTTCTTGCCTCGGGAACTGCGCCACTTAGTTTTCCGTGTCAGCGGTAGAGGGACGTCGACGCATCGGGGAGAGCGAGCGACAACGAGGAGAAGGAGAACGGCGGTCGGAAACTGGGCGAAGGCTTGGGCGGGGAAGGGGTAAATCGCGGTCTGGAGCGTAAGACATCGGATGGTCGTACGCCGCTGTGCGTGGGTCGTCACGTGGATGAAGTGGACGGCGGCGGCACAGGCGTGCAACGTGTCCGGGAATACCGCACGAATAGCAGATGGGCTGATTGTCC
The DNA here is from genome assembly GCF_023375885.2 of Dermacentor andersoni. NCBI lineage: Eukaryota > Metazoa > Arthropoda > Arachnida > Ixodida > Ixodidae > Dermacentor > Dermacentor andersoni. The sequence continues at coordinate 168,117,372 of NC_092814.1, read as the reverse complement.
GGTGTGCGCCAGGGATTAATTACTCGATAGGCTGGAGGTCGTGGCGGCGTGGGGGTAAAAACAGGGCTAGGCATCGGAGGCGGAGTCCGGAAGGTCGGCGGTCGTGGACGTGCGACGGCGTCGGCGTAAGTCAATGGGGCGGTGAGTTGAGGCGCCCGTTCCAGAGGAACGACCTCGGACACTTGTTCTTCTATAACTGTCGTAGGGTCGGACTAAGGGACGAACTTGACTCCGGCGGGTTGGAGATGAGGGAGAGCTGGCGAGCTACTTCTTCCCGGACGAAAGCCTTGATCTGCGAGAGGAGGGTGGAATCTTGAATAGGGGAGGTCAAGCCGGACAACGATTCCTGATGGGGAACAGGACGGCGAGTGAGGATGTGTTGACGGCGGAGCTCGTCATAGCTTTCGCACAGTTCAATAACTTGTGCAACAGTAGAGGGGATCTTTGAAATGAGCATCTGAAATGCAGCCTCGTTGATAACCTTCATTATATGCTTGATTTTATTTCCCTCAGTCATGGATGCATCGACGCGTTTACGGAGATCGATGACATCTTCGATGTAGCTGGTAAAGGTCTCACCAGGCTGCTGAGAGCGCGACTGCAGACGCTGTTCGGCACGAAGCTTTTTAACAGCAGTGCGGCCGAAGACCTCGCTGAACTTTTTCTTGACCAGCTTGGCACTTCGCTTTCGTGGTTCCGAAACCACAAGTGGGCAATTCCGGTGAGGTAAAAAGGGACGGTGGTCAATTTCGTGATGTCATCCCATTTGTTGTTCAGACTGACGCGTTCGTATGATGAGAGCCAGTCATCAACGGCATGGTTGTCAGTGCCGCTGAAGATGGGAGGGTCCCGCTGACGGAGTCTGCCGGGGCATACGGAGGACTGGGGAGCAGGTGGTGGTAAGCTCGTGGCCCTTGCGGTGGTCATGATGGCAGGAAGAGTACGGCTGCGCAATTCCAGGATTACAGGAGACCCAGCAAACCTCCACCAATTATGGCAAAGAAGTCCGACACGGCTATCGAAGGCACGATGGACGCGGACAAGAAGACGCAACAGCGTAGGCTTAGCCAGTCACACCAGGAACAGCGTCTGGCCCCAGCCCCACTTCAGTAGCATTGGCGATCCGGCTGCGGAGCTCTGCACGGCGCACTTCTTCTTCCTTACAACATATATATATATATATATATATATATATATATATATATATATATATATATATATGCTATTCACAGCGTGTTGACAGGAGGTATTTAGAGACCTGGATAGGGAAGAATTGGGGATAAGAGTTAATTGCGAATACCTTAGTAACTTGCGATTTTCTGATGATATTGCCTTGCTTAGTAACTCAGGGGACGAACTGCAATGCATGCTCACTGACCTGGAGAGGCAAAGCAGAAGGGTCGATCTAAAATTAATCTGCAGAAAACTAAAGTAATGTTTAACAGTTTCGAAAGACAACAGCAGTTTATGATAGGTAGCGAGGCACTGGAAATAGTAAGGGAATACATCTACTTAGAGCAGGTAGTGACCGCGGATCCGGATCATTAGACTGAAATAATCAGAAGAATAAGAATGGGCTGGGGTGCGTTTGGCAGGCATTCTCAGATCATGAACAGCAGGTTGCCATTATCCCTCAAGAGAAAAGTGTATAACAGCTGTGTCTTTCCAGTACTCACGTACGGGGCAGAAACCTGGAGGCTTACGAAAAGGGTTCTACTTAAATTGAGGACGACGCAACGAGCTATGGAAAGAATAATGATGAGTGTAACGTTAAGGGATAAGAAAAGAGCAGATTGGGCGAGGAAACAAACGCGTGTTAATGACATCTAAATTGAAATCAAGAAAAAGAAATGGGTATGTGCAGGACATGTACTGAGGAGGGAAGATAACCGATGGTCATTAAGGGTTACGGACTGGATTCCAAGAGAAGGCAAGCGTATCAGGGGGCGGCAGAAAGTTATGTGGGCGGATGAGATGAAGAAGTTTGCAGGGACAACATGGCCAAAATTAGCAGTTGTCCGGTGTAGTTGGAGAAGTATGGAAGAGGGCTTTGCCCTGCAGTGAGCGTAACCAGACTGAATATATATATATATATATATATATATATATATATATATATATATATATATATATATATATATATATATATATATATATATATATATATATACCCTTTTACTGTATACAATTGATCAAACGATGCTTTTATTTTCTGGCATTACTATGAATTTGGCCAGAGGGCGCTGCAACTACCAAAGAAATCAGGTGTTCTGGTATTCAATAAAAGCAGTGAACAGACAGTGGCAATACAGCGCCAGGAAATACCTAGGGTAAGAGAATATAAGTAGCTTGGTATATGGATAAACGAAGGCAATAGGTATATGGAAACACAGGAAAAAACAATAACGGTGAAGGGGAAGAGAAATGCAGCCATAATGAAGCACAGACCGCTATGGGGATACCATAGGTACCAGGTGCTCCGGGGTATGTGGAAAGGTGTAATTGTTCCAGGACTTACCTTTGGAAATGCGGTTGTTTGCTTTAAATCAGGGGTACAATCAGGACTCAATGGGAACCAAAGGTCAGTGGGTCGCCTCGCATTAGGCGCTGACGGGAAGATTACAAATGAAGCTGTGCAGGGTAATATGGGCTGGAATAGTTTTGAAGCGAGGGAAACGCAGTAAAATTGATTTTGAAGAACTGCTGAGGAATATGGAAGAAAGTAAATGGGCTGGGAGAGTATTGAGGTATCTGTACAGGAAAAACATTGATTCACAGTGGAGGAAAAGAACTAGGAAGCTTACCAACACGTATGCAGCCTGTAGGGTGGGCAACACAGCAACAATGAACGTCAAGCGGGAAGTCAGAGAGGCTGACATAGTCTCATGGGTGGCGGCAATGAAAAAGAAACCTGCCATGAGTAACTACTTAAGAAGAAAAAGCGAAATCAGGAGAAAAACAATTTATAATAACTCAAAGGGAAGCTCATTACTTTTCGAAGCGAGATCAGGATGCCTTAGAACACGCACCTATAAAGCGAGATATAAGAAGGAAGAAGAAGCATGTACTTGCTGCGGTGAATGTGAAGACGTCTACCCAGGGGTCGATTTAGGCACCACTGGCCTCCTTGAAGCCCTTGGGTTCAGCGAGAGATGTGGAAAAGTAAACATATCCGCAATAGAGATTAGTAAGAGGCGATTGGAAGATTGGGGGAAGAAAAGTAGGGAAACGACCCAAAACTGAGACGTACAAAAGCAATGTTCGCAATAGGGGATCAGAAAATTTGGTTGTGGGAGAGCACCGGGTTTGCTTTTATTTTTATTTTTTAACTTGGGTAGGGCATTAGGCACTACAATATCAAGCGGTTGGTGGCGCAACCCACCATCCAGTTCCAAATCGGACGCTCATAACATCCATCTATTCCATCTGTCCGCTCCGTTACGCTAAACGTATAACTAAAACGTGAAAATCGCCCGCCGCTCCGCTTTGGCTTAGCGGGGCCACTCGGAGTGGAGCGTACCTCAAAGATGCGCAACTAAAACACTCGAAAATTCACCACATCCGCATCGCTACCGCTTTGCCGCCAGGGGCACGCGTTGTCGGCATAGGCGCTGGTTAATAGCTACTGATAACAAATATAGACTATTACCAGCCCAGTGGCTTTGCCACGATTACTTTAATATACGCTATAGGCATTTATAGTAAAGTTAGCCTAAGTGAAATTTCCTTGAAGTAGGCCTTTAACCCCGGAGACAGCTGCTGCTACCCTTTGAGATTACTCTTCCTCGTATTTCTACAGGGAACTTTACAATATGGAACATAGAACACAGTATTTCAATACCAGCAATAATAAAGTAAATGTAATACGACTTAACTAGAATTCTTTATCGTTACCCTCCTGTCAGCGCTTTACAAATGTAATCAGGGGCGCTATAACGTCAAACTATTCCAAACCTTTCTATTCTAATTCTGCACTCAGCGCTCCGCGATTGGTCAAAAACTTTTTTGAACCACTCCCACTTCATCTGTCTGTCACGCGACGTCACAAAAACCGTGATAGCTCCCCATCTGATATGACGCGTACACACTGATTATGCACGATTTGATTGAACAAACGAAAAACAGTTATTTCTGATTCGAAGCCGTTGCGCCATTAGCCTTCGGCTATTGGTCAAAAGATTTCTGGTTGCACCCACTTCGCCTGCCTGTCACGCGACGTCACAAAACCGCAAAAACTCACCGCGTCAAGGTGACGTGTACGCGTTAAAGATGCATTAATATGCCGAGCAAAACTGAACTTTCATCTGAATTGCCGCAGGTAGCCCCGTTCTGAAAGGAATAAAAGATGGCTGCCGCCGATCGCTCAGGCACTGGCCACTGGCACCTGCCGGATAGCATGGGTTTATTTGCGTATAATAAAGCTTTTTGCGGGGCCGTGTTGCATTTTCGAGCACTTTCGGCACGTTTGCGACCTCATTCTGCCAACGCTTCTTCGCTGAGGATCCGTTTTAGCTTCATTCTTAGGCTCCCATTGCATGCCACCGCGATTTTCGACCAGCCACCGCAAGCTAAGCAAGGGAAAGCGGACAAATCGCAGACGCCGGCCCCACCCTCTTCATCCCGTTATCGATTTTCAGTGCAGTGGCTCGGCCCATCGAATCCCTCTCCACTTGAGCGTGCTCCTCACCTCTTGTCAGTCAATTAGATAAGACAAGCCGCTCAGTGTAGGCAATGTTATTTGTTTTTCAAGCCAACAAAAGTTACCTCCTATGAGATAGAGAGATTCTTGTTTGTGGAAGTAAAAATTGGGGTAAAGTGCAGCGCAGTAACTGTCTCTCAGATGAGGACACCTCAACCGCGCTGCACAAGAGGGAGAGGGAATTGAAAGAGGGGTTAAAGAGGTGCGGCGGCGGCGGCCAGAACGGCGTGCGCGGGCGAGTTGGTGGCCTTCGCTTATGTGGCGCGGTGACGCGCCTAGTCGTCATGGAGCAGTGCTTCCTGAGCGGTGAGAGCCACGTCACACATTTGGCGTACGTTGCCGTCGATAGCTGGGCACTGGACGAGCAGGGCACGGAGTGCAGCGGCGAGTGCGGCTATTAGCGCGTCTCTGGGGTAGTCGTTCAGAGCGGTTGTAGGGCCGCGTGACGGCTCAGCTGCGGCTGTCTGGATGCTGCGGCCGCGCAGGGCGTCACTGTAAGATCAGCCCTGGGGGGAGCGAGCAGACGTAGATGGAGCGGCTGTACGCGGCTCGGTCGGTGCGGCGCCGGCTAGCTCAAGCGCTTTCTTGCGCGAAAGGGGCCGCTGAGACGATGACAGCAACACAGCCGCCTTTCTCTCGCGCTTCCACTCGGGAGAGCTCGGTTCCGTCGACGGGCGACGGCCGCCGCAATTAATGCAGCGGGGCTTCTCTGCGGGGCAGTCTCCTGTGGCATGCGACTCACCACAGCGGAGGCAGCGTGCGTCGCGGAAGCAGGTGGCGCCGGCGTGGCCGAAAACGCCGCAGCGGTCGCATTGAAGTGGTCGGGGCAGACGAGCACGTACGGCGCGCAGCTGTTTGAAGAGCCACACGTTTGTCGGCACGACGCTCCCGACGAAGGTGACGGTGACGCTCGCGCCACTCCGTGAACATGAAAGCACCGCGACGGGGGCCTCAAGGTTTTCTCGAACTGTGCGGGCGTCGAAAGAAGTGTCGACCCCATGGATGACACCCACACAGGAGTTGCTATGTAGCGCCTTGGGGCGCGCCGCCACGTCGCCGATGTCGCAGACTTCGAGGAGGGGCGCCAAGTCGGCACCGCGCGTCACGTCAGCAGCCATCATATTCCGGCGGAAGTACACGCGAACACGTCTCACGCCTGGCACAGAGGAGAGCTGGGTAGCGATACCGTCCCGTGAGAGTGCGAGGAAAGTGGCCTTGCGCCCGATGGGACGGTAGAGGACTGTGACGGTGGTATCGCGAGCGACACCGTCGGGGGGGGGGGGGGGGGGGGGGGTGCGGCTCGAAGTCGACGAACCGTCGGTAACGGCGTCTCCTTCTTGCGGCTTGTTTTGGGTGTACCCCTGCCGGCTGGCAGGCTTGGGCGTCCTCGGCGGCAGCGAGCAGCAGCGGAGAGTTTCTCTGGATGAGCTCCCCTGTTCCGTCAGCAGCTGGAGCAGGGGTGGGCGCATTCGGCCGGCTCTCGTTGGACGAGGGGCCGTCAGCTGGGTCGTCGTCGTCGACGGGAGCAGCCATCGCCGCCGAGCGTGAGCCCTCCTCCGCCGCAGGTGCGGTGGGCTCGGTGTTGGTGAGCGGGGGCGACGAGCAGGCCGCCGGCGACGACAGTGATGGAGAATCCAGCCGGACAGGACTTGCCTCGGGCGAGGTGGTCGCGTCCGTGTGGGAGGACGTAGTGTCGGCACCAATCATGCTTGCGGTTGGCAAGAAGAAGGTGCCGGCACTCTCGTCGGTGTCGCCGGTCGACGGGCAGCTGGCACCGTCGTCGGTAGAGGCAGCCGAGGTTGGGGCCTCTGCGGTGGTGTCCGTTGAAGCGGACGGTGCGGAGTGTTGGCCGCTGGGAGTCGACTTCGGCGAATCAAAAGGAAACGCGCGGAAGGGAGTATCTAGGGAAATTGGGGCGCGCGCGGAAGGCGTCGCACTCACTTGCGTAGTCGGGCATGACGGCGTGGAGCTCGTCGAGTCAACCGACAGTGCTCGTAGCGTACGTGCCTTCAGCCCGCGCTTCCATCGCAACGCAGGAGGCGATCTGCTAACGGAGCAAGATATAAGCAAGATATATATAACGGAGCAAAAGATAACGGAGCAAGAATCGAGAGTTGCTGAGCCGTTCGATTCCCAGTAGCTATGCCAGAAGTTTTTATTCAGTGCGCGCTGCCGTGACACTGCCTGCAGAGATGGAACACTAAACCTAACCACGCATTTTGACGTGCGATCGCGTGTTCGGCCACGACGGTTGGCTTCAATCGCGTTGCGGCATGCTCCCTCCTATCTTTTTGCTTCCTCCATGGGGCTTAATACCATCTGTGTGACGAGGGAATACTTCAGCAGAAAGAAAACTTAATGTGACGCATATCCAATAAAAACAGAAGTGGCGTCATTTTGTTCTGAAAGGCTCGAAGTTTGTTTTGGTTATCTGCTGTTAGAGCTGTATATTTAAACGCCCCGCCATTCGACTTCATGGGCGTGTCGAGCTTTCAGCACGGCGTGGAAACTCCCTATGCATGCCTTGGGACACTCGCACCTTGGGGCATGCCGATACGCGGCCGCAGCGCCGCTTCCACCACTGGCGGTTGCGGGATATCCAACTGGAAATAATTCACAAACAAAACAATGCCTTCATGACGTCACTGATAAGGTCAGAAGGTAGAGGGAGAGGGCGTGTCGCCGGGAGGAGGAGGCTTGCCGCGAAGCCCTCCTTTGCCCCTTCGTATGGAAGCTGACTGTGTTCGTGCTCTCGTGGAGACCCGCTGGCCGCGCGACGACATTGGCCAAAACGCGGAGCAGAACCCGCTGAAGTGTGCTGTGTTTACGAAGCGCTTTTTTTATGCCGCGGTCAGCTTGGAAGCCTCTGCTCATATTTTAAAGCACTGGGACAATGCTCGTACACACCAGTGCCAAGCAATTATATTGAAAAATGTTTATGTAGCCAACCGTCGTTAACTACCAATATTCGCAGGTAATATATATTACATTTCGTCATTTTCTGAAGGTATTCGATTTGAAATTCCTAACGTGTGGTTAAGTTTATGGCTACAATTCAACCAGTTCCCAGATAAAGGGGGGGGGGGGGGGGTTGTATAAAGAAAACTTCCTGGCACCATCAATCGTTAATTTTGTTCTCGGGTTGTGAAGTGGATCAACTAAAGCTGGCCGATTTCTCAGTCAGCCAAAACTGAACACAAGTAAGAGCTGATTTTTTTGTGTTTTAATTCACACATTCCGTACAGCAAAAAGGCTGACTTCCACGCAGTGCGAAAGTGTCAATCTGCAGAAGCAGTTTTCACTCACAATTGAAATTTGTACGTAATGAGCGAACACAGATTCCAGAAGATCCAAACCAATGCGAAAATTAGCCCTCACGGGCTGGTCACACGGAACTTGACTATCGCGTATGTTATGACGGTGACACATTTTGTGGTTTACACGCACAAAAAAAAAAAAAAAACAAATTATGGGGTTTAACGTGCCAAAACCACTTTCTGATTATGAGGCACGCCGTAGTGGAGGACTCCGGAAATTTCGACCACCTGGGGTTCTTTAACATGCACCTAAATCTAAATACACGGGTGTTTTCTCATTTCGGCCCCATCGAAATGCGGCCGCCGTAGCCAGGATTCGATCCCGCAACCTCGTGCTCAGCAGCCCAAAACTATAGCCACTGAGCAACGACGGCGGATTCGTTTACACAAAGAAGGTAGAGTACAATACTTGTATTTCACTGACAGCCTGAGAAGTAAGGAAACACAGAATTTTAAACTGGATACATGCATGTGCATGAACAGACAGTAGCCTATAACTTCTCTCATTATTTAAACTACATGCTGAATGAGGGAGCATATTTCTATAGAGCTTACAAACGCATATAATCTGGCTGTCGTCATACTCTGTGTCATATTCATATATACGGAAAAGCACGGCGAGTACTAGGACACTATTTGATACAACAGCAACGAAAGGAACCGACCATTCATAAAGAAAAAATAATAGCACTCTTCATCGCAAGGGGGATTACCATGTCGTGCTTAATTAGCATTTAATAGTGTATGTTTGTATTACTGACCTTAATGAATATGTTTTGTCGGCAAAACAAATAATATTGCGCCTTGTCTATAATACAGGTGCTCGAAAACTTGAACACACCGAAGATGAGCCTAAACAAGGTATATGAACGTATCCTACCGTCTACGCTCCAAAATACAGATAAAATAAAGAACTTAAATCTTCTTGAGTACGATGTCTTAGTAGTGATGCATAAAAGCGCCACAAAAAATTACGAGCGCGCATCCTTTTGCCGTCATTGCTCTTGAAATTTGATAAAACATCGCGGCTGTGTCTTTTTTTCTTTACTTTAGCCTTGGCTGTATGTTTCGACAAAGGGTGCACAAAATGTGTAGCCCAACAAACACACACTCAAGCCGAATTCAGTAAAAATATTTCACCGACAGCAGATGCGCTGCCGTCATGACGAATTGGTCGAGTGACACTGCTCGTATGTCAGTCTACTCAGGCTTGCACAGAACTGGTTTACTCATGCAAAATGAATAGCTGCTGAGAAAATAAAGTGAAATACTTGTGCTTACCAGCCATAATTAGGAAACCTGAAACACTTCGCGATCAAGCTTCTCTGTCTCGTCTTTCCCATCTTCCTGCTTGGGACGGCAACCGAAGCAGATTAGCAAGCGCAATCCGACTTGTGATATCGCAGAGCGAGTGGCAAGGGTGAGCGGAGGTAAGCCCGACGGACTCACAAAGACAACCACTTCCCGCGCTTCGCCCGATTTAAAATTCACAAGAACAGAAATTTAAAAAATAAGTTATGATGTTCGGTAGCCGCTTGGAGCGCGCATGGGCCTTGAAACCGAAACTAGTTCTCGCCTACCGGGGGTTGCTTTCAACGCAACAAGCGATGCAAAAAAAGAAAAGAAAAAAAAGCTCAGCCGTAGGAGTGTCAATCGCACGCCTGCACGAACACCGTTTCACTGTATGTCGAGGAAATCTTTCAGTGTAGCGTGCTGGTCGCATTGTCAGATGCTAAGCCAGTCGGCCAGCGCAGCCGTACGAAAGCAACTATACAACAATCTGGTGGTTGTAACTCACTACTTTTGACAGAAGATGTTCAAAAACGATGAATCTACCCACGCCACCACAATTCAGACAATCGTTAACAAGCAAAACGGCACAACGTGCGAGGGGGCCGCATTGTAAACGGTGAACTTTACGAGCACGCCTTTCTGCACACTTCAAGAGCTTAGCAGTGCATTGCAAGCGATAGCGGCGTCATCGCCCCGTCTTCTGGTGGGCGCTTAAAAAAAGGTATTTATTGACAACGATCATTAAATATAGTGTGGTTTTCTCTTTTCTTGCCATAAGTATACGTAAAGTGGATTAGGCATTTTATTTTCGTTGAATAAATCAAACTGTGTCTCGCCTTGATTAAAGAACTCCTTTTTCTTTCCCAATGTTTGTTCCCTCCTCACATAGTCGCGCTTGAATCGCTGCTCACATAACCACCCTTGCTGATTTCGGTGACATTTTGTTCTGAACCACTTTTCGCCCGAAACTCCGCGAGCTATTTGGATCGACCTTGTTTCTTATACGTTAAGAGAAGGAGGCAACCGAAGTGGCAGCGCATTTAATTTACAGCGTCGTGTGAGAGCGCGGAGGAAGCAAAGCTCAGAGAACATAACAGGAGATGAAATAAGTGCGGTCAACAGATGGCATGATCACACCTCATGCATTTGTAGTTAGGGCTATATTCTTACGGCAAATCACTGCACACCCCTATTCCACAGCTTCCTTTTCCGGACGTCCGCTACAGCGACGGCAAGCTTTTCGAACAGTCCGCGTGATTTTCGTATGAATGGTAGTACGTGATTTTATTTGCTATTTCTTTTTTATATGTCCTCGTATTGACGTGTCGCTTCATTTCATAGACAAGATTGGCGTCCGTCGTAAGCATACGTTCGCTCACACCGTAAGCTACAGGGTGAGCAAAACCGTAGTCACAGGCACTACGTAACTTAGGCTTAGTGCTGAAGTGAAACTATGAGCAATAGCATGAAAGAAGGCTGAAGCTGAAGAAGGCTGAAGACGGAAGAGGACAGAGAATTGTCCAACAGCAACACATTCTGATAATTAGTAACGTTAAGGCGTTTTTTCTTTGTTTCATCTTGCATGAGAATTACATCCTCAAAAGTGTCGGGAAAAATAATAATCTGCCGTCCTACGAGTGAGATAAAGCTAAAACTAGAAAAAAAAAACCTCCAAAAGTGCTCAAACCACATCACTGACAAACTTGACGGTTGTCAGGGACGGATACCGCACTTGTATTTGCTATCACCCAATAGAGTGTCATGACGAGCATGAAAAGTAAGACTATTGCGTGCATAATGAAACACAGCCTATCGGCGATTAAGCACAAGTTCACAGCACAGCATCAATGTTACTGCCTACCACAGCAGCGCACTCCCAACACAATAATGCACTGAAACTGCTCAATGCACTTTGAGATAAGTCAGAGCGCGCCACAAATATAGTATAAGCACGCGCCACCTTCGGCTGTCAGTTGTGGCCTCTGGCCAATCGGCCGAAACAGCGCGTTGCAACGCTCGCACGCGTCAACTCGAGCGGCGCAGATAGACATAATTATGTTCGCAAGACTGCTACCGACTATCGTGAAAATGCCTTCTTTTGTCGGCAGCTTTGACGGCTGTTTAGATTTTGTGAATCGACTTACGCTTACTATTGGCGCAAGTACCTATATTGTATATTGTACATTGCCTACATTATATTACTTACAAGCTTCTATTACATACAAGCCTTTTTTGACGACAGCGCTTGGCTTTGCAGCGGCTAGCATCGTAAACTTTCTAACCTTACGAACAGTTTTAGACTGATGAATACGTTTTTTCGTAAGATTTTTCTTACGCCAAAATTTGTTCGTAAGTTCGCTTAGTGAATTCCACCCCAGATTATTATTCTGAGACTTACCGCCACTTGTTCAATGTTTTCTTAGGGCTTGTAAATTTAATAACGTGCACAGAGCCCCAGCTTCCTTCGGACAGAAGTCCCCGCTTTGTTTTGGCGACACCGGAAGGGTCTGATCTCACACTTTTCACTGCGGGAAGCAAACGAGGCCACTTCAGAGAGAAAGTTACTTTTGACAGGAGACACTTTGGTGAGTGTAACGATAACAATGTGTCGATCTCTTGAGATTCGTCTGTCACGCCGAGTATAATGACTCGCACTGTTTTAAGATAGCCGGAATTTGAGGACGACTGTTAACCTCAGCATATGTGTAGGTTGCAACATAATGACCCCACATGTATCTGAATGCTGTAGACCATACGTGGTTATTGCCACAAATGCCGCTCCGGTAACTACACTATCACTTTCATGATATTCTTCAAGAAAGCAGCAGCACGGGAATCCCATAGGAATTCCAGCCATTTGACAAGGCAAGCATCTCCATGAGCATATCTTGGGCACGAGGGCTTTTCGAGAGAATTGCCGGGCCAATCTCGGAATTAGAATAGAAAAATAACACTGGACCACCAACTTCATGCATTTCTTTTAATGCTCTCGGTAGGAAATTTCCAGGTCCTAGATGAAGTTGGATTAGGCAGAATATGTGAGGATGTCAGTCACGTTTGATGATGTCAGGAACTCCGCAATGTCGACCACAGAGAAAGCGAACGCAGCGAAAAGTTGACAATCGGTAATCTATTCAATGTAACCGCAATGCAACCTTAGGAGACATATTTAGTTGCCTCGGTGAGAGGTATTACTTACATCGGGAACAGGCTCCGGCATGAGACTGACTTTGAGATCCAGGATGTTCAGGCTATTACTGCGTGCTGCAAAGAGTTTCCGTCGCATACAGCATGCGTACACCGGAAACGACACGAGATTCCTAATGCGACACTCAACGGAACCGTGCGTAACCTGCCTACAAGCTTGAAGCGCCTAGGGTGTCCAGTGCATGGCCTCGATGAAACTTTGGGGTATTGAACACGGGTCTGAGCACGTGTTTAACACGTGTCTGAACACGGGTTGAACACGTATGACTCGAGCACGCTCAAGTCATGCGAGGGGAGATCAAAAGGTTTTGCAACTTTGCTATATAACCAAATTTCTGACAGTGATCTCTCTTTTGTTTAGGTCATCTCAGCAGCCTAGCAACATCTGAATATGAAGCCTTCCTGTTCGTTACTTGGTCTGCATCAGCCATTGAAACATGGCGTCCTCCCACAATTTCAAGCTCGAGTACGCGAGCGTTATCAAATTTTTGTGCGAAGAAGGAAGTTCCGCCAAAGAAATCCACAGTGGGATGGTGAATGTGTATGGCAGTGACTGTCCTTCATATGCTAAATACGGTGACTGGGTGGTTCAATTAGTCTAAACATTGCCGTGTGCACGTGGAAGACGACCCAAGGTCAGGGTGGCCGACTACTTCAACCGATTTAGACCATTCAGCCTCAGCAGAGAGCCTTATCATGAATAATCGCCGAATCAAGGTGCCCGAAGTTGACGGAGAATTGAACGTTTCTTATGGGAGTACTTTCACTATCATCCACGATGTTTTGGGTATGCAGAAGGCCTCGACCCGATGGGTGCCATGGAACCTGCCAGCGCAAGACCGACACCACCGCGTGCATTCATCAAGGGAACTTTTGCACCTCTATTCAAGCGACCCAAAAAATTATCTATTCCGCCATGTGACTGGGAATGAGACGTGGCTGCATCAGTGGGACCCAGAAACAAAACAGCAGTCTATGCAGTGGAAGCACTCGGGGTCCCCGCCCCCGAAAAAATTCGAGACCCAACGCTCAGGGAGGAAAGTGATGGTGACACTTTTTTTGGGACGCAAAGGGGATGCTGCTCATTGAATATGTTGAAAACATTAGGACAGTTACAGGCGAATACTACGCCAACGTTCTTCGACAACTGCGTAAAGCCACTGTGGAAAAACGCCCAGGATTAGTGATAAGAGGTGTCCTCCTCCTGCACGACAACGCCCCGGTTCACAGGTCTCGTGTTGCCCAGGCTGCCATTCGAAAGTGTGGTTTCGAACAGCTGGCCACCCACCCTACAGTCCCGACCGGGGCCCGAGGGACTTTCAATTATTTCCGAATTTGAGGAAATACCTCAAGGCAGCGAGGTTTGATGACTTGAACTCGCTTCAAACTGCCGTAGAGGTGTGGCTTGGCAACCAGGAAGAAAGTTCTTTTTTTTTTTGCAAGGTATATCAAAAGCATTCCAGGAAAATGGGAGAAGTGCATTAGTGTGAGGGGAGATTACGTTGAAAAATAATTTATTTCCAAGGTCTGGCTGTCTTTTTTTTATATGCGAGTTGCAAAACATTTTGATCACCCCTCGTATTACGATGTGTGTAACCTGATCACCGACACCTCAGGAAAGAACAGTGGTAGGTGATTGCGCTAAACACCAGTCTGTGCTACTGAAAACACCTTACTTCGTTGACTATCCTACGTTATTATCTCGTCAAGACTTAGCGCTGGTAACCAATAGCTGGGTAATCATTAATCAACACTCTTATACATCAGGAGGCATGGGCAGTGCAGGTGGGACGTCATGCGGAAGCTTTTCATTGCGGGCACTGGTGGGGGTCAGTGCGATTTTAGCCCGTGTCCCGCGCATTGGTGGCACGTTGAAGGCCAAAATTCATCCGGAGTCCCCCACTACGTCGTGCCTCATAATAAAATCGTGGTACCGGCACATAAAACCCCAAAATTCAATTCAAGTGCGATTTTATCCATGATTTACCCTACTGTTTACCCATGATTTTTGGTAGTAAGGTCGACTTGAATTATAAGTAGAGCGCGCAGCTCTTTTGTTATTGAGGAGGTGTTCGATTAACTAGCGCCAGCTACCGAGCCTTTGGCGGCGCGCCAAATTTCTCTTCACGCCACAGGGTGGGGATACTTGACGGAATATACTACTCAATAGTTTCTTACTTGAATTTTACCTGAAATGTGTAATTTGTTAACGAATTAGCCCATGTGACACAAGTCATATGTGAAAAAGACACCAGCGCATTCCATTAGCTGGAATTAAACTTGTTTCACACGTGCGGAACGATAGAAATTCGCGTCCCCGAGACACTTGCATGGTACCGTTCGACTTTCGCTTCAGATAAATAGATAAAAAAAATTATGGGGTTTTACGTGTCAAAACCACATTCTGATTATGAGGCACGCCGTAGTGGAGGGCTCCGGAAATTTGGACGACCTGGGGTTCTTTAACGTGCACCTAAATCTAAGCACGCGGGTGTTTTCGCATTTCGCCCCCATCAAAATGCAGCCGCCGTGGCCGGGATGCGATCCCGCGACCTCGTGCTCAGCAGCCCAACACCATAGCCACTGAGCAACCACGGCGGGTTCAGATAATTAGATCGAATAGTCACGTAATCCTATAAAATACACAGTTGATCAGAAAAATTAGCGTTAAAGGCTTTTAAAACTGCCTTATGTGCCGTAGTTCGTTGATGTCACAATATGCATCCGCACTTGTGGTGGCAGCTGGTGGCACAACGCGAGGAGGCGGCGCATTGTTGGATAAGCTTGTCAGGTCATGATTTTGCCAACACCTCTGTGGTGCTGCTTCATGTATGCGCTAGTTCAAACGCTGTTCCATTTCACAGCATTCGTTTTTACCCAGTGTAACAAATACAAGCTAGCCCTTCTAAAATGATCCCTGTTCACCATAAGCGATAAGCTTAATATTATCAGCGCTGTTTCATGCGTCATCCAGAGCTCTAAAGAGAGAGAGAGAGAGAGAGAGAGGCATAACAAAATAACTTATACTACGAAATATATTCACAGCTCCGTCAATTTTCCTTTAAGGAGTTTCGGCCGTACCGCCCTTATAATGCTCTGGACAGCGAGGACGAAACTCAGCCCTTTCCCCAAAACGCTGCAGTTCAGGAAATGGAAGACAAAAAACATCACAGAGTCAACTTTGTTCAGATCGTGGTGGCGATTTCGATGCTACAAGAGGGGTTAACTTGGCAGACTTGGCCTACGATAGCTCTTCCTGAGTGTCTCTTTCCATGTCAATTATGTCACCATGAGTAAATCAGTCCACTCTCTCGCAGAAATTCGAGAAGAATGCGTGACCCTTTCTTGTGCACTATCCGTGGTTCTTCCCGGAAAACCAACTGGTTTACACCTTCGTGAGGAAAGCCACTTCTTTTCATGCTGTCTAGAAACTTGCTCCTATCGTAACGGAAATGCTTGCATGAATTGCTCCATGTCGCCCACTTCATTGCACTTAGTACAAAATGGGGAAACAGCAGGGCCGATTCTAAATGTCCATGGAGGAGTGTAGGCAGGTACCATTCTTACTCTGTATAGTAGGGTCCCAGGTAGCACAAAAGAGATACGTAGCGTTTTCGTAGCGTTTATCCAAGACGATAAAAACGGGTTAAAGAAGACACGAATGAGAGAACTTCGGCGGGAAAACGTCGTATATCTCTGCTAATGTCCGGCTTAATTACTTTCTTGAGACGATCTAGAACAGGTCTGCAAGACGTATTCGAAAAGCTGGTCTAGAAATAGGATTGGGAAAGACACAAGTAATCCCTTTGGCAAAACTATTCGTAACCAATTTCTAAACGTTTTTAGGACGTTATCAAAAAGCTGGTCTAGAAGCGGTCTTGAAAGGTTTACGATCATCTTAAGCTAATTTTCGCGGGTGACGGGCGCGATCAGACATCGTTGTTCAAAACACGCGTTTAGTTTCGCCTCACGCGACTGGCCTATGCCGCGCAGACGTCGTCAGCCGCACCCGTTGGCACGGCCTAGGCCAATCGCGTGAGATGAAACTGATCGGGCGTTTCGAACAACGATCTCCAATCGCGCCCCAGATGAGTAGAAGCGTCGGTGTTGACTGTAAGAGCCATGGCGCAGTGCCAAGCACTGTTCCCCGCATGGCCGGCGCATCCTCTACCAAGTTGCACGAAAATGAGCCTGTTAGGAATAATACATCCTTAATACCGCCTTTAGTAAGCTACGATGCTTACAACCACAATGGGAATGACATCCTGCAAAGAACAAATGGCCACGTCTTGGCAGGTGGCCAGACCAAGCCCTTCATGCCAAGAGTGCATGAAATGAGAACATTGTGACAAAGCAAAAACACTTTATTAAAATGTAATGCTTATGCAAGGTTCGAACAAACTGTGTGAGAAATGCAAATAGAAGTAAAGGTACATCAACAATGACAAAAGTCGCAGAAAGGATTCGTAATGAACTCGAAAGTGAACATTCACTAGCACATAAACAAAATTCCAAGTACACATACAAAAATGAACAGAGAAACCTGGAGTGTACTAAAGTGTCTAATTTATCATAGTAAAGTGCACGTGCTATTAGATGGACTAGAGTTATGCAGAAGT
Organism: Dermacentor andersoni; assembly: GCF_023375885.2. Classification (NCBI taxonomy): domain Eukaryota; kingdom Metazoa; phylum Arthropoda; class Arachnida; order Ixodida; family Ixodidae; genus Dermacentor; species Dermacentor andersoni. Next base: position 168,100,237 of record NC_092814.1, on the reverse strand, counting down.
GACATCGGAGCGAATTTGAAGAAGTAGACTGAAAAATGCAAGAGTATGAATCGGATGGTAACTGCCTCCAAGCAATGTTAACTATCAGCTAGAAGCTTGAAAAGAGCACAAGAAGAAATACCACCGCATACCATTCCTGTGACAGAAATAAAAAAAATGGGAACAATGCAAAATTGGAAATATTGCCTTTAGGATATATCAAAGAAGGTAATGGCGAGAAAAAATAACCATACAACAAAAAAGCAAGAAGTGAAATTAGTACAGAATACTTAAACGGGGGATTCAGTGTAACAAGTGAACACTACTGTAGTACAGCGAACGATGAGACAGTAATGCTGCATCTTGCCACTCCAGAACGTGAGAAATGAATATGCAAGCCTCATATTAGAAACTTACATAAACATGGAAATAAACTGGAATGCACTGGAAGCTGCATTTGTGTAACAAAGGAAGCAATGGTCATAATAAATAGTAATTGGTTTATCTAAAAAGGCCCGTACAAGAGGCAAAGTTGTACCTCTCTGGCAAAAACAAAGTTGCAACGAATAATTTGCAAACCAGCAAATACATTAATTAGCACACTGACATGTCACACTTTGCGCACGTCTCGTCTCCTAAAGTAAAAAAAAGCACCCTGAATGAGAAAAACGTTTAACACATGTAGCCCAGAGCAAGTTCTTTGCCAGTTCACTCACACTTTCACATGCAAAAACATTTGCCACAAAGTCCAGGCACAGTTCCACTGATGTTTACCAATTCACCCCCACTTTCACGTCCAAAAATATTTGGCACACAGTCCAGGCAGAGCTTCATAGATAAACAGCTTGAGAGCACCCTACTGATTATTGTGCAGTCCCGCTGCTGGAAATAGAACTGCCGCGCATGCTGGTAGTGGTTTCAATGTAGACACACTTGCTGCCCTGGACAGGTATGCTCAGATATCTGCACTGGTGCTCCATTTTGTCGAAGTTGACACATTGATGCACTACGCTGGTAATTGAAATGTATTGAATGCACAAGTATTGGCTTCACCAGAGAGACTTGCCCACATACCACCACTGGCATATATATGCACTTGCTCTTCACTCAGTAGCATTGAACTCAAAATGTTCCCTATGTGGGAGCCATGTGTAAAACCGGTGTCACACGACCACTCTAGATCGCGATCACGCCCGATCCGGATCGAAATTATCGATGCGACTGGCTCACTCTCGTAGTTTGCGCAGAGGAGCCAATCACGACCGAGAAATTCGATTTGTAACGGACTGGATAGCGGCTAAAAGAGCCCCGTGTGAAACCGGTATCAAATAATGCACAGACGTACGCTAGGAAAATGTGTTGCACAAGGACAAAGAACTGCGACATGCCCTGTTGTGCGAAGCGCGCGAACAGAACACATGTATATATATATAAAAGAAAACTGCGAGAGCGCTTCGCGAACTCCATGCGCACACATGGCACCCGCACGAACTCGGCTGGCCGCCGTAAAGCGCGAAGGGCGCACAGCGTACATTCCGACACATGTCCCAAACTGCAAACAATCGTACTACCTAAAGCATACAAGTTATATTATACCAAGGGCATACTCGACTCACGTATGCAGTATCCAGAAGCGAGTTATGCAGCGTACATGCTGTATCCATTCGTCAAATAGTAAAATTGATAACAAGCACAAAGCTACAAGGGACTCAATACATTACTACCATTTGAGGCGTCAAATAAAATCGAATTTGGCCGTTTCATATATTGGACACAATATATGGACACATGTGGTACCCGGTAATACCATGAAATACCCATCACGTGGGTAAAGGGGGCGAAAACACAATCGAGAACCTGAAGAGCAAACGATAAAAGCACGGTATGGTGCACGCAAAATTCTGTCAGTGCGCTGTAGCGCGAGGGAAGAAAATAGGGCGAGCACTTGACCTCACCTTTTGGGATACCGCACTAGTACTGAATCATTAAAAAAAAAGCCTGTTTGAACCAGTTCCCTTGTCTGCAACACTCTTGCTAAACGGGAGACTAAAATACCACGATGACGGCTCTATATTGCGGAGATCGGCAAGGTGCGCACAGACAGAAATTTTGCCGCCTTTCTTCGTATTCTGCAAAATGCTTTCTTGTTAGGATCATGCATAGCGGCCGATCCCGACGCTAGGGACACACAGGCACGATTTCGTCCCTCTAACTTTCGTCCTTATACTGCCCTTAACGCCTTAATTACAGCGTCAGTGAAAAGGCGCCTCACATAACATGACAATGAACTTGAAGAGCTGATTAGTGCCCTCCACTCCGCGCCCTCCAATTGAAAACACTACTGATTTCCAAATTAAACTACACAAACAGATCGCACAACCCAAACTAATCACAGAACGTCGTTTTCTTGACGGCGAAACTCTGCAACACTTACATGACAAAGGGCAGCGGCAGCACATTCAGAACAGCCGCTATCATACCACAGCGCAATGCAAGTGCGATAACGCTATTATGCCCGGCTCAAATAGATCGCACAACCCAAACTAATCACAGAATGTCGTTTTCTTGACAGCAAAGCACTGCAACACTTACATGACAAAGGGCAGCGGCAGCACATTCAGAACAGTCGCAAACAGACCATAGTGCCATGCGAGTGCGATAACGCAACTATGCCCGGCTTCACGAATAACATGGCCGCCTTGGTCACATAACAATTGAAAACACTACTGATTTCCAAATTAAAACCACACAAACATATCGCACAACACAAACTGATCACAGAATATCGTTTTCTTGACAGCAAAACACTGCAACACTTACATAGCAAAGGGCAGCGGCAGCACATTCAGAACAGCCGCAAACACACCACAGCGCAATACGAGTGCGGTGACGCGACGACGCCATGACGACGCGACTACGCCCGGCTCGCCCGGCATCACGAATCACGTGACCACCTTGGTCACAAGATTTGACGACGGTATCGCCACCTTGCGCAAGGTTGGATCGCGTTGATATGGTATGGTATGGAGAACTTTATTGGGTCCTGAAGGTCAACCATACGTTGACGCGGGCCGCTCCCACGTTGGGACTGTCAGGCCGAGCCCTTCAGCCACATCGCGGGCCTTCTGGACTGCCCGTAATTGGTCACAGAGTGATTCACTGTGTAGCATTTGCCGCCACCATTCTTGTTCCTTGTCACGGTCTGTGAAGACCGCGGGGCACTGCCAAAGCATGTGGTCAAGAGTAATGATGCCATTGCACTTATTACAGTTGGTTTGAATTTCCCTCTCCGGATAGATCCTGTTAATAAAATATGGACTTGGGTATGTTCTTGTCTGTAGCAAACGTAATGTGACCGCTTGGGCTCTGCAAAGCTTACCATGTGGCAATGGGTATTCCCTTCTGCTTAAATAATAATGCTTCGTGATTTCGTTATATGTTAATAATCGATCCCTGTGTTCCCCGGGTGAAGTGTAAGTTGCTCGGTCTTGAAGAGCACGGCTAGAAAGTCCTCGTGCTGCTTCATTTGCCACCTCATTGAGGTTTCTCCGAGCTCCGTCCACCACCCCCAGATGTGCAGGAAACCAGCGGATTTCGATCCTCTCACTCTTGACCTTCTCTAATAATTTTGTTGCTATCCGTGTCACATATCCGTTGGTAAAGTTGCGTATGGCTGTTCTAGAGTCGCTGTAAATATGTGTCCACCGATTAGCCCGGATGGCTAAGGCGATTGCTACTTGTTCTGCTACTGTTGGGTCCTTGGTATAGACGGTGATGGCATCCTGTATGTTACCTTGAGTGTCTACGACAACGGAGGTATACGCATCCTTATTTTTAACCCAGGCAGCGTCAACGAACACCGCCTGCTGCTTATGTTGATCTATGTCTTGAAGGAGTGCCTTCGCCCTTGCCTTCCGTCTCTCGAGGTTATGTGTCGGGTGCATGTTCCTAGGGAACGGGGTCGTCTTTATTGTTTCTCGTAGTCCCGCTTGCAATTGTGTTAATAATTCTCCTTCGTTGGTGTGGTTGTTAATTTCTACGCCAATTTCTTCAAGTAGCGCCCTCCCAGGGCGTGTCCCCATTAGTCTCTCCTGGTGGGCCACCTGTTGAGCCTCAGCTATCTCCTCTAGTGTGTTATGCAGCCCTAGGCGCAATAAGCTATCATTGGCCGTGCTGATGGGAAGTCCTAGTGCAGTCTTTATAAGTCGTCTGATTAAAGCGTTTAGCTTGTTCTTATCAGCCTGTGTCCATTGTAGCATGCCAGCCACGTACGAGAAGTGGCAAAAGGCGAATGCATGTACCAATCTTATGGCACTGTCTTCTCCTAGCCCCTTATTCTTGTTGGTAACTCTACGCAGAAGCCTAATGACTTCTTCTGACTTGTTAGAGATGTATTCTATCATCCTGCAATTAGATCCGTTCGCTTGCAGGAGAAGTCCTAACACTCTAATAGTCTCCACCTGCCTGATTGGTTCTCCATTCTTGGCGTATATGTCAATGCGGGGTTCTTCCTCTGGGATATATCCGTTCGGCCTGCGCCCACGCTTACTGCTCCGTAATACCAATAGTTCTGATTTTTTAGCAGAGCAGTTCAGTCCCATACCCTCAAGTGTTGTTTCTACCACATAAATGCTTTCCTGTAGTTTGATCTCTGTTTGTCCCATATTACCTTCGGCACTCCAGATTGTTACATCATCTGCATATATAGCAAAGTGGATACCCTCAATCTGCGCGAGACCTCGAGCCACTTTTGACATTGCCAAATTAAATAACATGGGAGATAGGACAGACCCTTGTGGTGTCCCACGATTCCCAAGTTCCAGGGTTGTCGATTGGAGTTCGCCTAACCTGAGACAAGCAGAACGGCCACCGAGAAAGGCTTTGACTATATTGTGTAATCGCTTACCCAATCCCATCTCCGAGAGGATATCCAATATGGCCCTGTGCTTGATGCGATCAAAGGCCTTTTCTACATCTAGGCCTAGAAGAGCTCTCGTATGTAGCGGGCTAGCAAGAATAAGGTGATGCTTGATTAAAAGCATTGCATCTTGAGTCGAAAGTCCAGGACGGAAACCGATCAGGTTATGCGGAAGAACATTTCTGTTTTCTACATACTTAGTCAGTCTATTGAGTATGACATGCTCCATGGTTTTGCCCAGACATGATGTTAATGATATGGGTCTTAGGTTATCTAGATTGAGTTGCTTGCCTGGTTTGGGAATAAGAATTGTGTTAGCAATTCTCCATTCCTTCGGATAATCACCGTTTTTCCAGAGTTCGTTGAAATACTCTGTTAAATATTTTATGGAATGATCGTCCAAATTTTTCAACAGCCTATTGGAAATGCCATCTGGACCGGCAGCAGATCTACTGTTGAGGTCGTACAGGGCTGCACGAACTTCGCTTTCTGTGAAGTCTTGATCCATATGCTCACAGTCTTCCCCTGTATATTCAGGCAGGTCTGTACTCTCATCGCTATCCTTAAGTGGTAAATACTTAGCTGCGAGCCGATCCAGAATGTCCTCCTCCGTTGTGTCCTGACTCTCACGATGGACGAGTCGTGCTACTGCTGTTCTCCTATTAGATTTCGTGTCGTTCTCATGAAGCAAATGTCTAAGTAAGTTCCAATTCCCACCACGTCTGATTCGACCATCTATGGAATTACAAAGCTCATCCCATTCTTGTTTCTGTAAATTTCTGGAGTGTTCTTCAATCTCCCTATTCAACAATGCTATGCGCTTCCTGAGTCTCCTGTTCAGCCGTTGCGTTTTCCATCTATTTAACATAGATTGTTTCGCTTCAATCAAGTGCGCCAGCCTACTGTCCATGATTTCGATATCCTCTTCTGTGGTAATATCCTTCGTTGCCGCCTTTACATCTTCCCTGAGCTGAGTGGTCCAAGTTTGGAGTGTTTTCTTTTGTCCTGCCTCTGTCTCAGCTCTGCTTTTCCTTGCTTTCCGAAAAAGATCCCAGTCAATGTAGTTAAAGTGCTTTATCTCATTACTTGGTGTTTCCAATAGTATTTGTAATATGTAATGATCACTACCCAGGTCAATATTGGAGTTATTCCAGCCAGCGTTCGCTAAGTTTGATACAAAAGTAAGGTCTGGGGTGGAGTCCCTGCATGTAGATGTACCACACCTAGTGGGATAAGCTGGGTCTGTGATGAGGGAGAGATTAAGATCTGTAGCTAGGTGCCAGAGTCCATCCCCCTTCTTGGTATTCCAGCGATATCCCCAGGTGTGATGTGGGGCGTTGAAATCCCCTCCAATAATGAGTGGAGCGTGCTTAGTAACAGCCATAGTCTTATTAAGAAGTGCCCTGAAACTCTGTTTCATGTCGCTAGGGCTGCTATAAACATTAAGACAAAAGAGGCTTTGCGGTTTGCTTCTATTCCTTTTCAAGATTATTTCCACTAGTAAGTATTCTAATTTGTTTAGTCCAAGGCGCAAATCATGTTCTATGTAAGGTATTTTCTTATCTACGAGCGTGGCTAACCCCCTACCCGGCTCTTTGCCCCTGCATGTCGCTTTGTATCCGGATAGGCTGATCTCATCCGCCAAGGTTTCCTGCAGCATAATTATTTTCGGTTTGTCTGGAGAGGTTTTTATTAACTGCATAAGAGGTGCTTTTTTGTGATAAAATCCTCGGCAATTCCATTGCCACACGGTAAAGCTCCCCCTGCTAGCCATTGCTTATAGAACCCGCCTTACTGCTACCCGCTAGAGTACGCTTCGTAGAACCCCCCGACACGCCAGGGAGCGATCTGACGCTTTCTGCTTCTGAGGGTAGGTATTCGTCGTCATCGCCCTGTGCTTCTACTTTGGTGAGCCTCTTTTCAGCCGTCAGTCTCCATTTCCATAACTTATCAACTTTGAAGGTAGTTTTATCTATGGCATCTCTAAGTTGTTTAATCGCCTCCTTGATCTCTTCCAAAGCAGAGCACACTGTGGTTTCTACTGGGCTTATTGCCCGCTTCTTTGGAGCTGGTGTGTTTTCTTCATCCTGGCTGTTGTCATTATTCACCGCTTTGGCTATTGCTACTTTTGTGGAGTTAGTCTGCGAGTTCTTGCGAAGTTCTACAACCTGCTTAGTAAGTTCTTCATTTGCCTTTCTCAGATACGTTACTTCTTTAATTAGCTGTTCTACCCTGGCATCATTATCTCCGACCAGCCGCCCCGCACCGCTCTCCGCAGCCCTCACAGTACCTTTCACTTTGTCGGCCCAGGTTGTTCCAGATGTCGTCTTGTCGCCAGGCGTCTGCCCTCCTCCTTCGAAGCGCACCTGCACTTCACGTGATCTGGAGCGGCTTCTGCCCTTCGACGGCGAGCGGCGTCTTGACCGTGTGGGGCTCCTTGAGCACGTGCGCCCCCTGGTGCCCGTTTGGGCATCCCATTGCAGCTGTGCTGATGTCGCCTCCGATGCAGATCTGTTGCGTTCTCGTCGTCGAACTCGTACCACGTATGGAATTTGGTACCGCTGTCGGCAAGTCTTGTCCCCAGTTGGGTGGTTGAATATTGTAGAAGCCGCTAAAGAGGCTGACGCGCCGTGGCGTGGCGGTGGCGCCTTGAGTCGTTTTCAAAACGTATTCACCCCTCGTTTTTAAGCTGCCTGGCTTCCAACGTTATCAAAACGTATTCACCCCTCGTTTTTAAGCTATCTTGTTTGGAACGTCTTTGATGCGTCAATTTTGGTCAAAAATCCGTTTCAGACGTTGAATCCCTTAATACGACGTTTTCAAGACTTTGTGTGCTACCTCGGGTGCTAGCTGAAAATAGCCTCGTGTTTTTCGTTGGTTTCTTTTTGTTGTTGTTGCCTTTCGCTTAATTTTTGCACACCCTCATCACTTACACTACACTTAATTGCGCATAGGATAATATGCAAGCAATGCCATTGCACTATGTTCGACAGGGTATTTCTTAACTTGTACACTAACAGTTATAAAAGAGGGGCAAGTAAAATTGAGAAATGAAAGAGGGTCGAGAGAGTAGAAGAGTAGGGAGAACGGGGGGGGGGGGGGGGCGGACGACTTTTGGCATACTCATTTTTTAGCTGTCCATTCTTCGGTTGCATAAACAATACGGTAAAATCAGCCGTGCTTGCTTTATCTGCAACACAAATATTCCCAGTGTGAAAATTGCCTAGTGTGAAACTGCCTTGGTGACGATTTTAATAGCTGCTGCAAGTGCAAAAAGAAATTCGTTCTGACACCAGCCGAAGCAACGCTGATAAACTGAACGCACAGGGACATCAGGCGACTTACACGGCGTACAGCACGTAGCGAACGGCCGGAGCCCTCTGGCTGGAGCTAATCTCATTACCGTACGTCTTTGTCAAAGACAGAAAAGACGGAGTAAACTCGAAACAAAGGAAGCATAAAACGGCAAGAAAAAGCATGAACACGGAGTAACTTTGAAACTGAAAGTGGGCTCATTCAGAGCAGGACGTCCATTAGGCGAATCTTCAGCGTACATGCTGTGGTATTATAGGCCTCCTAAAAGACGATGTCACGAAGCTCTTCAGTCCTCTCCAGAGGAAGGCAAGAAAAATACGCTGAGTTTGGGATGCTTTTGTTTCTTAAAGGCAGAGTGCGCTTCCAGTTTCTGTTTATTCCTTCATCTTTTCTATATCCCTCGTTCCTGCCTTTTTCTTCCCTCATCTGTTTCTCTTTTCAACCTTTCGCTGCACTTTTTCTTCCGTAATGTAGGCAGAAGAAAGTAACGACCTGTGCTTATATAGTAAGAAGCCACTTTGGTGTGGCTGAAGGGACGACCGCAACTGATGAATTTTTAACGCTTGACCATTACCGCCGGGGAGAGCTGCCAGGGTGGGCTCTGGGCTCATGGTCACAAAATGACACTCCGAACTTTAAATGACAAGTAGTTCCCACTGCTCGTCAGTTCGAAATGGATTCCGAGTACTGCGTGCCATCATGACCGGCTGTATACTATACTGCGCCGCGCAGTCCTGCAACCCCCTCGCCCCACTTCCCTCATCAAGACGGCCAGCGTCAGCGGGGGCCCTTACGCGGCGCGTATCCAAAAGTATCCTGCCTGGTGTCGCTAGCCTTTCGTTGGCGTGTTGCCCTTCGGCTTCTTTTACGCGTGGAACGAACGTGGCGAGTCTGCATGATGAAGGCATGATGAAGAGGAACAGGAGATTCGGCCCTGGACTTTTGAGATCGGCTCGCGCGCAGTGGACGCAGGCAAAAGAGGAGGACAGTAACAGGACGAGCGTTCTATGTGATATATATATATATATATATATATATATATATATATATATATATATATATATATCACATAGGACGAGCGTTTTATGTGATATATATATATATATATATATATATATATATATATATATATATATATATATATATATTTCTTGCTTCTTTATTGTTTCTCTTCGAGACGTTACAGAAACAGCAAGCCACGTACGCCAGTTCAAGCACTTGTTTTACATAAAAAAGTGCTTTGGTGAGAGTATAAAGAGCACGTTCTATTCAAGAAGAAAAAGTGAGTGCAGCATATATGAGAACGCGTCGAAGGGAAAGAAGGAATAAGAACGTACGTGATTACCTCCAGATGAAGCGTTGGCTATTTCCTCCTCTACATGTGATCAGGAACATGTTTCTGAGAAAGGCAGCGTGCGCGAGCACTGCCACGCAAACTTTAAGTATAAAGGGGCTCGAAGAAATACACTTTCGCGGCGCAAGGGTACACTTACACAAGCTAACAAATAGATCAAGTAATTTATTTGATGTGAAATAAAGGTGAATAGGTATTTAGAAAATAATAAGCATTATGTTAGGTATTGGAAAGCGGAAGTAAATTAATCACGTTATGCTGTCATGAAAAACAACACGAAATGTGCGCTTCATGCAAGGGCCTATAACACCATTTACATTCATATTTGCACGCACCGCTTTCTTCAGCCACCATGTTATGGGAACATTAGCAAACTACTCAACTCCATGGGCTATTGGCCAACGTATGAGAATAATGAAATTTTCGGAGAAACGAGTCCTTTGCAGAATAAATTGAAGCGTGGTACAAAGATCACTGGCTACACATGTCCGATACTTCAAGAAAGCGCCAGAATGCTTTGTTGATTCAATCGAGAAGGGGCCAGTCTGACTTAAGGATACAGTTGGAACAGTTTCTTAATTGCCCACCTGTGTATGAACACGGCCCAGCATCAATAGTGAGGACGTAATTTTTCCTAGCAACAATGTAAATAAAGAAGTCGCCGTTTCGCCCGAAAGGCGAATAAGCATCGATTGCGATATCAAATTAGTGGACAGCTATTCGAAGTAAGGACAGTAGTTTTATCGGCAGTATAAACTTGTAAACATAACTGCGCGAACAAGCAAACGTGAACAGATCTGACTCGATGACCGTGGAAGTTCGCTGTCAAAATGCCGGTGTAAGGAAACGCGGCAGCAGCAGGAAGAAGTGACATTCGTGCTGTCTATCGCTTCGACGAAAAGTGAGCGCCGAGAAAACACAGCACGCACATCGCTACGAGCCGCCGACGCACCTACACTCCGCCCCCAGCGCAAATCGCTCTCGAGATACGGCCGGGCGACCGCGCGCAACCGCCACATGCGCCCTTGCAGCCGGAGTAAAACATCGCCGCCCTCTCTCCTCTACCTCCCCCCTCCCCCCCCCTCCTCGGTGCTTCACAACGTTGGCTGCCTCGCGCACGACGGGAGACGGCACGCGTCTTGCTCGCTTTCGTCTCGTTCGTGCGGGTGAGATTGAGCCCCGATCGTCGGCTCCCCTCGCACATCCAGCGTAGAGCGCGTGGTGAGAATGCTATTGCCCTTGGACTTTATGGGAAACCTCACGGTGACGGCGACGGCGGAAATGCACTTGGAGTGTCCATATAATTGTTGTCGCAATAAAAGAAGATCCCCTCAGCTCTTGCCTCAGGCCCGTAACCAAGAACAATAAGCCTCTTGCACCACATGCCTAAAGGAGAATAGACCGAATGGCTTTTAACGGTATCTGAGAACTCACCGCTGTAAAAGAGAGAGCCATCTGAAGAACAAATGTTCAGTTCAGCAGCCTGAAGTAGAAGGTGCCGATCAATCCTGCTTCTTAATTTACTTCACGTTGATAGGCGTTAACGGTCGGCTGAGACTATAGACTATAGAAGGAAAACAGACACACGATCCTTTTTGTAAAACGTGCACCGAACCATTCCGGCGTGACAAAAGTATCTTCCGTCTATGAGAGCAGTGCAAACAGGTGGTTAAACTTCCATCTCTCTCACTGTACAGAAGGACGTCCCTACAGGCAATATCGGGATCTGGCACAAATTAGGTCTAATTCTCACGTTGTAATATAAATCACCTCTTATTTCATCATTCAACGCACAATTCAAGCGGGTATCACTAACTCTTTCCAACATTGTTCTCGGCTCTTTACGAATGTAGTTCGTGGAAAGCTTTAATCACGTGCTCGGTGCTTATGCACAGGGGAACTTCCGCAAGTCGATACTTCTTTATAGCTGTTCTAATGCGTGATTACTTGCAAAACTGCGCTGTGCAGGGGGGGGGGTGCAGGGGATACTCACCAGATCGCTTTTTTTACGCCCGAAAATGGTCTTCGCGACCGCACCCGTTTTACATAACGCCCACGATCACAATGCCTCCACTGTGTTCTGTATTTCAGCTTGCCACAGTGCGCTCCCCATCTGCAGAGCCATGGTAGGTAAAAAAGAAGAAAAGATTAAAAACGGTGTCATAAAACGTTTCATTCAATTGTGATACCGCGTCTGGCGTTCGGACTTTCTTGCTGTCAAGATTTGTCCCATCTCGAGGCGCAGTGTCGAGATAAGGGACACCAAGACTATCACTACGTGTGTTTAAACAAGTTTTCCTGAAAAGCTTACCTTCAGTAATTTGGACGTATAACATTAATTAGCATTGGACAAAACGTAGCCCGAACTTCCAGTTGTCGTATTTCAGGCCGTATAGCATTATCGCCGGTAATTCACTGTGACGACACAAGTTTAACAGCATATGTTTCGATATTTTCGAGAATTTTTTTCCCATATCTAGAATGAAATTGTCTGTGTATGTCAAATCGAGGACATTAACAAAATAGATGGTTGATGATTTCTTCGCCACCACAGACATTACATGCAGCACTGTCCACCTCCCTAATTAGTGCCGAGTAACTTCTCGTGAAGGTGTCTTCTAGCAACGACAGACATAGACTAAATGGACAATGCATAGCGGTGGCCAGATGACCGTCCACTATCCATGCAGAGAGAGAGAGACATTTATTGTGATAGAAAAGCTGACAGGATCCGTGCAGACGCTAGCTTCTACAATACCAGCCCGACTGATCATCTCCCCAGAAAGCAGTGAAGTCACTTTTGTGGTCTTTGAGAACAACCGACCTGTGCGGGGGCCTTTGACTGCGTGGTGCCTGCGGCCTACGCGCGGGCCAGCATTGATCGGGTCTTTGCTTCCTCTTTTTTTTTTCTTTCTTTCTAGCCTCCTGTTCTCCACCAGCGTAGAGTAGCCAGCCGGGTACTTTTTCTGGTTGACAACCTTGCCATCTCTATTTATTTTCTCTCAGTATAGGAAGCAATGTTTAGTTCTTCATTAACGGTAAACAATTAACTACAATGAGGAAGAAGCAGGAATAGACGCCAGGACAGGGAGGTTAGCCAGTTCTCAGACCGGCTGGCTACCCTATGCTGGGGAAAGGGGTCAGACGAATCAAAGATAACAGAAACGAGATATTATAAAGAAAGAAAAGAAAAACAACAAAGAAAGGGGAAAAAGGAAAGGAGAATACGACACTGCTTTAAGTCTGTCTCTAAGACCATTTCCCTACAAGAAGCGCAACAACGCTTTCAAAGCCTTCGGTGCTGAGGACGGTTTCGGCCAGTGCCCCAGGACTTGTCCCTCGGACAAAGGAGATTTGTCAAGAGTACCTAACACTCATGAAAGTTCTTTCCTAGGCGCACTGAAGCGGGGACACTCGCATAGAAGGTGGACGATTGTTTCCTCGCACTTACAGTTATCGCCTGCAGAGCTGTTGACGATTCCGATCCGAAATGAGGAAGCATTCTTGAAGGCCACGACAATCCACAAGCGGCACAAAAGCGTCTTCTCAGCTCTAGATAGTCCTGAAGGAAGATGTAGCCATAGATTCGGATCCAAGTTGTACAGGGGAGCGTTAGTTAATTCCGTGAAATTCCACTGTGCAAGTATAATTAGGTTCACGTGCGAGCGAATGAAGCCCTGTAGCTGCGTCTGTTCTCGTTAACGGTATAACTACACAGTCAAAGCCATCATGAGCAGATCGGGCGGCCTCATCTGCACGGTTGTTTCCGTAGGTACCGCAATGGCCCGGTATCCACTGACGTTTTTTTTTTTTCTGTTGCGTGGTGTTGAAGAAGTCTTATGTCAGCTACTAATTATTCATTCGGTCCATGACGAAATGGAGACATAATGCACTGGAGAGCGGCCTTGGAGCCGAAGAAGATAGACCATGTCTGTGGCGGTTCTTCAACTACGAATTCTAGAGAAGCACGGACGGCGGCGAGTTCTGCAGCCGTCGATGATGCAAAATGCGATGTCTTGAATTTTATGCTGACGAATTTTACGGGAATAACCACTGCTCCTGCTGAGCTTGCAGAAGAAACTGAACCATCCCTGTAAATTTGAAGGCGTCCGCCATGTTTCTCATGCAGGAGCAGTATAGTGTGGCTTGTTGAAGGCCTAAAAATGACAACTGTGTTTTCTTCTAGATTCCAGGAATGGTTAGGAGAGCTTCGAGTGGATGTAGGCACCGCAATGGTAATGGTGGTCTTGGTGCAGGTGTGAAGTTCGAGGGAAGCACTGAACGATGCGAAGAAATAGTATCGCTGAACGCAGATTGTGGCCTAGAAGGAAGGGAGGAAGGGAGGCGAGGTGGTGTGATGGAATCCGGTCGAAATGGCTGATGTGCATTCTTAAGACATCGTCGCGAAAATATGTTGTGATTGGAGGTTCACGCGTGATGACGACAGTCGCTGCTGAAGATGCACATCTGGGAAGGCCAAGGGATACACTCAGTCAAATGTATGACGTCGCGGCAAGTTGGTGCGTGTACTAAAGGATGGCATCGCCCCCTTCTTTTGTTTGTGTGGCCCTTGCAGCTTGCCAATCTTCCTCGCATGCTAATAGTTGGTGCTTTGCAATTACAGAAGCGTGACTTACTCTTACAACTAAATTTAATATTCTTCTTTTTTATTGAGATCGAAATAAACGCGGAGCTTTTGCAGCCGTTTGCTGGCGATTGCTACCTCTTTTCACTCGGTTAATATTGTCACGTAGTGGTGACGGCAGTCGCAGGGGCGATGAAGACGGACAAAAGTTCGTCAACAGAAAACTGTTTATTGGGCTGACTTGCGCCCACAATGGACTGAATCACTCGGTGGCGGCGAAGCGACCAGTGTGCACGGCGGTTGTCGAACAGAATGCCCACCGCTGTCGTCTGCGCTCAATTTAAAGCTGATAGCGAGCTTTCTAGATAAAGCGTGCAAAGTACTAGAACATTCTGGAACAATCTAGAATCAGGTCTGTCTAGATGCTATCAATCGGGATAAATCTGGGCGCGTCTTGCGTCGCAAACACAGCGATAAAGCGGCGTGGCGGCAGATTTGAAGAATGAGCAAGCGCTGCAAAGATTCGCGGCAATATTACAGAATAAAAAAAAGATAAATGTCGTGAATTAGGTAACACTAAAATAAAACGAAAGAACATGTGACAACATTAAGAGTAAAAGTGTATCTCTAAAATTTCTCTTCGTTGAAACAATGTTCGCTGATGGTAGGGGTACACAAGCTGCAGATGCACGAATGAGGCACTACTACAAATTTACTCACAAGTTCCTTACAAATTCTGTCACAAATGCGTCAATATGCGCCACAAATACGAGCGCCTTCGAAGAAGCGTTGAAGTGCTTTCATTGCTTGGCGATGCAGTGCTCTTGATGAAAATAGGCTTCACAGTTTGGCAAGTGAATAAGTGCGAAGTGAATCAAGTAAATGGAGTCCTTGTTCGAGGTGCTGTGTATGTGTGATGTACCTGGGATAGCTGAAGAGCATGTGGTAGATGCCCCTGCCGTCACGGCCGCACGAGCATGCTGGAGAGGAAACGTGCTTAATTCACATTGAAAAGTGCTTTCACATATTTGAATCGCTTGGTCACAAAAGAATTCGCTGGAATTGTTAAGTTGAATCTCTGGTTCTTCCCTATCTCAACTTTCTATTCCCCCTTGCCCGTCCCAATGTGTTCGGTAGGCCAACCAGACGCATTTCTGGTTAACATCCCTGCCTTCTCCCTTTTTTCCTCCTTCTAGAATGCAATAGCCTTCATAAATCGAATGAATGACATTCAGAGTTCCGCGGTAGAGACAATGTAAGAGGAAGTTGATGCGTCGTGGAAGCTGTAGGTTAAGCTGGAACTAAAGATGTGGGCCTACTGTATAATATAAGATTGATTGCTCTGTGCGCTTCATGGACCAGTTCGATACACACAGTTCTCTCTAGGTTTCATAAGATTCGCCGTGTGTCGTACTAGGACAAGTGAATCAGGCGGGCTCTCGAATTGTCATTCCTCGTTAGTGTGCTCCTAAAGCCTTCGCTAAACACCAGGAGATGGAACTGCAATACCTTGTTGCCCAGCAGGCGAAATTTTCTGGTACAAAAGCCTCGAATAGACAAAAGTAACAAACTTGCTAGAATATCAAGCACGTGGATTGCAGGCGGCACTTATTACGACATGTGGTCGGTCGGTCGGTCGGTCGGTCGGTCGGTCGGTCGGTCGGTCGGTCGGTCGGTCGGTCGGTCGGTCGGTCGGTCGGTCGGTCGGTCGGGCGCTCGGGCGGTCGGTCGGTCGGCCGGCCGGCCGGTTGGTTGGTTGGTGGCTTGGTTGAACCTTAAACTCTTCATAAAACAAATAAGCTCTCCTGGGCCGCCATAGTTACTATCCACCTTTTTCTGAGGCAGTGCTTCCTTTCTCAATCAGCGCAACCAAAATTGTGAAATTTCAAGCGCCAAAATCACGATATGACTAAAATGCACGCCGTAGTGTGGTACCCCGGATTAATTATCACCACCTTATGTTTTTTAACGTGTACCTACATCTAAGCACGCGATCGTTCATGCCTTTCGCTCCCATCGAAATGCACCCGCCCGCGTCGAAATAAAACTAGTGACCTCGAACTCAGCAGCGCAACGGCCCATCCACAAAGCTAAGACGGTGTAAAGTCAACGCACCCAATAATTATCGACACTACTCAGAGCTAACACACACAGTTTAAAATACAACTCATAATAGCTCTAGGCAACAATGCTTTTTAACTACCACCGGGCCGACGACTGTCTTTTTTTGTGTCATTATTGGGGGTTACAGCAAGGTCTGACGCGAGCACAAGAAACAGAAACGCACAGGACAACGCTTCTCGTTGTGGTTGCATTCCAAGTTTACCCACGCCTGCAGCTCTGTAACGCAAACACGTACACGGATGTGCACGCACGCACGCACAATTTCTAGCGACTTTTGTGGATTTTCGTATTGAAGTGGATCCCTGTAATTGCTATTTGAATTAGTAAACTTCAAACACACGCACAAACAGATACACGCGCACGCGCAATCATGCATGTACACTTCGATGAATAGATTACACACGCGTTTATCTGGACCTTGAGTGGGAGTTTGTCCAATACACGTGCGCGCTTACAACTTCATTCATACGTCAGAAAAGTTAAGGTTGCAGTGGCCGCATTCCGATGGGGCAGAATTCTAAAAACGCTCATTCATTATGCATGGGGCACAAAATAAAAGGTGGTCAAAATTAATACGGAGTCTCCAACGTTTGTCGCAACCAACGCCCGTCTCGACGTATGTCCAAATGGGTTCAAGGCGAACACCTCCTTCAGGATATGTTTAGAGAGGAAAAGAAGCGCGACTTCCGACGGGACGTAAGAGGAAGTGGACCGGACGAGCGGTAATCTACCGCTCGTCCTGTCCACTTCTTCGTCTTACGTCCCGTTGGAAGTCGCGGTTTTTGCATCTTTAAACATGTCAAACCAACTGGGCCAAAGTTACCCCCTGTTGAACCTCCTTCAGGAGGTTGATGTCTTCGTTTGTAGAACACGCACGCATCGCGTCCACAGCACCGACCACACACGACTAAGTTTTTTTCCGCGGAAAAGTTGGCACATATTGGCTTCACTTGGGGCCGTTTTTTTAAACGAGCGAATAAGCGTAATACACTTGGGCGCCATCTCGACGTGGCTACGGCAAACATGAGCAAACTCTCTCGTTAAGTCTACTGCGCCGTTAATTGAGAACGTATATCGAAAACAATGCTCATTTGTCCCCTGTAAGCCACTTTCGAAGCATCATCACACAAATCTAAAACAAATACGAGCGTTCTGCTGCTGATGATTGTGTTATCTTCAGAGAAATAAGGACAGATTGGGATACTAACCGTCTTTAATCGGACCTTCATATAATATCTGACTGGTACAGCTTATGGCTAATGGAATTAAACGGTAACAAGTGTAAAGCTATGCGTGTATCTAGGACACCTAACGTCTGTCAAGTTTAATATTCCAATTA
The DNA here is from genome assembly GCF_023375885.2 of Dermacentor andersoni. Lineage (NCBI taxonomy): Eukaryota > Metazoa > Arthropoda > Arachnida > Ixodida > Ixodidae > Dermacentor > Dermacentor andersoni. The sequence continues at coordinate 168,082,623 of NC_092814.1, read as the reverse complement.
CCTTCCTTTGAACAGCAACCTCGTACAAGTATTTAGGAATTCATATCAGATACAACTTTACCTGGGCTACCCACACTAATAATATAGGGAACAATGCTAACCGCGCTCTTGGTTACTTAAGGCGAAACTTCTTTAAGGCTCCAGACTCTGTGAAATTATTGCTTTATAAAACATTAATACGCCCAAAATTTGAATACGCTACATCAGTCTGGGACTCTAATAACCTAAACTTAATTAACGCATTAGAATTAGTTCAGAATAACGCTGGTCGTTTTATTCTTTCGAATTATAACAGAACTGCCAGCGTAACAGCCATGAAAACTAGCCTTTCTCTTCCACGTCTTGCAGCTCGACGTAAGGTTTCCCGTTTATCATTATTTCACAAAATGTTTCACCATACAACACTGCGTGATGTATTCATTCATACACCACACTACAGGTTGCGTCGCATCGATCATTCTTACAAGGTTCACATGCCTTCTTGCATCACAAATACATTTTCCCGGTCATTCGTACCACCTTCCCGCAAACGTTGTATCCATCTGAGATAATTTCTTGTTTCGTGATGCCTTCTCCAATATTACTTGCTAGAATGCGGTTTCATGTACTTGTATATCTTGTCCTTTTTTTGTAATAGCTTTTGTAATTGCTCATTGTACTCCTACCGAATTATTTGTCAAATTGTATTTTTATGTTGTATTTTTTTCTCTTGTAATACTTACTGCTTTCAATACACCTGTAACCCACTCCCCTCTGTAAAGCCTTCACATGCCTTGAGGGTATAATAAATGAAATGAAATTAGTGGGGAACGAATTAACAGGGCAGTGCAGGCCGACGGCTCGATAGATCCGAAGTGATCAGCTCTCACTTCGACTGGCGCCGCCATGTTGCCTTACGTAAGGCTCCCCTTGCTTGCGTTAGCGTTCAACGCTAAATCCTGAAAATAACGTACGCCCGTAAGAGATCCAGTGCCGTTTATGTACGACGCGTGCGCAGTGTGGAGCATGCAACGCTAAAGCTAACTCCTTGCGTTTGCTGCTATACGCTATACTAAAACTGTCTGTTATCAAACGTGATCAACGGTACTCCGGCAGCGGCTGCGCACGGGGCGGCCGCGAGGACCCTATCTTGAAAGCGATATGAGAAGGGGACAGAGTCCACCAAGTGCTGATAGCGTCGTGTGCGCTCTGTTCTCCCCGCTTTGTTCGCGTTAAAACGAGAGGCAGCCCGAAGGTCAATTCGCTCGCTGCTGTGGGCCCTACCTTGAATGCGATCGTCTTGCGTGGCAGACGGACGGGTTTCCTCGTTGGGTAGGCATAGAAAAGCTTACGCATTTAAAAACGCTGTGGGTCACCGCCTGATGGATGCGTCGCCGATTACGTAAATCTGACACCGTGAAATTGGAGTCAAACCAGATTGGAATGGTTTTACATTATACGGCCCTAGTTCCATGTACCCAAATTAGAGGCTTCGTTTCATCTTATAAAAAGGCGACCAATGCTACCGTCGCCATTACCCGCCGTGGTGGCTTAGTAGCTACGAGGTGGCGCTGTTAATTACGAGGTCGCGGGATAAAATTGCAGCCACAGCGGCCGCATTTTGGTGGGGGCGAAATGCAAAAACGGCCGTGTCTCGAGCATTCGGGGCACATTAGAGTTCCCCAGGTAGTCAAAATTGATCCGGAGTCCCCCATTACGGCGTGCCTCATAATAAAATCGTAGTTTTGCCACTGAAACCACAGAATTAAATTTTTTACCATCGCCATTATATACATTGTTTTAGGTTAGTGCTGACACAAGATTATCGCTTCCCAACGTTTGTGCTTTTATAAGTAACTGCGCAGAAGATAATAACGAAATAAAACTAAGAATGCAGCATCAAGAACACTAACTAATGATAGCACCATTAACTGCGACAAACCCTAGCGTTACTTCAAATTGAGAGCCAAAAGGAGCAGCCAGACTAGCGTCACATAGCCTCTTAGCGTGACCACGTGACCTCTCGGCGGTGAGCTCACACAGCAGACACGTGGAAACCGGTAATGCAAAGGAGCGTGACAACTTCAAGTTCCAGTTACTGAATTCTGCTGGTAGCTACGTATGCCCTAACCCACGTTATTGTTGCCAACGTGCAGTCTTAGCCTTGGTTATACAGTGCGGCCATTGATATTCTGCAAGTCTATTACTATTACTTGGTTATACAGTGCGGCCATTCATTATCTGCAATCTACTGCTATTACGAATTTATAGCAAAGTGGTGTCCGTGTTGGCCCAGTAGACGACTAAAACGTCGACACCGGTTTGAACGGAGGCGTGACTTTTCTCAGCGAGTGTGTGAATATTTCAAATTCGTTTAAAGTAATTAGGGCTACGCTAAAATGTTAGTCCTTAATGAAGTATAACGCACCAAACCCAATATTTCAGATGAGAAAATACCTGTAAATCTGTTGTACCTGAATCCTTTGAAAAAATTTAGACATGCGCTTTCACGGCAGGAAACGTACATATCAGATAAGAATGTATGCCACGCCTACACCTATTTCGGAATGCGTGATAGGCTGACACTTATTTTAACACATTCAATGTCGTCACACCAAGGCTTTATTAAAAATTCGATCATTTTACAAGCACAATTTTGATCACAATCTGGAGCTAAATTCCCCAAGCTTTACATTCGTAAGTGTGCTCGTAAGTTGCGATTAGATGATCACCTTTGCTTTTAATATGTCCCGCATCGGGATTGGCTCAAATTGAGTTCTTGCGAACAATTATAGCGTAAAATAATTTTGTGAATACCGACCATGGCAGGCGGGGGGGGGGGGGGGGGGGGGGGCTGCACCGTTCGTGCGCAATTCCTTAGCCAAAAAGTTGATACGCTAAGATAAGGGTGCAACCGAAGTGGCAGCGCACTTAACTTACCTCCGGAAGTCCTATGTGAGCGCGAAGGAAGCAAAGCTCGGATTAAACGACAAGGAACACACGACAAAGAAGCGCGGTTAGCTGATGCCATGTTTGTACATCAGTGGCGTAGTTGAGACTATACTGAAGCTATATACTGTAGTTCTCAGGGCAAATCACTGTACGACCCTTTTCGACAGCTTCCTTTTCAGGGCGTCTACTACAGCGCAGACAAGCGCGACTTCACTCGCCCGTTCACCGCACCGCCACCAAAAGAATGGCAGTGGAAGCGCCACGCGTTCTTCTAACATTTCTTTGAGAGATAGGACTGATGGACACATGGTGACATATTTGGCGCAGAAAGAGAGGCTCAGGCGGAGGAATTTAGAGCCAGACCTGCCAGGCTGACCCCTCCTGTATGTATGTATGTATATATATATATATATATATATATATATATATATATATATATATATGCCCGTATGTATATAGCAGCTTCACCACTCACCATCACCATCATACTACTAAGCAACTAAATGTCTTTATATGTATACTAATTATCGTAAGGGAAAATAAAAGAACACTGAGCAATAAATAGTTCATATGGGCTCAAGACAAGGTCAGCAGCACCCGCATCTCCATCGGGATGGCTTGTGATCAGGCTGCACACGGTTGCAGGTGCGGTTCTAAAGCTCCTCATAGGCTCAATATCTGCTCCTTTGGCAGCCGCTACAGCGCTGGTCGACGATGCTAGTGAGCGCGAACCGACGACGAAACGCGCTCTCCCTTCGCATTGGATTTTTATCAAGGGCACGGAGAGCTGTGAAAACAGCCATGATGTTTTTCATGGCTGTTTTCACGAAGAGCCGTGGCTACCGACACTGCCAAATTTATGACAGAAAACTTCGCTACATAACATCGGTACGTGCAAGTTTCGCTGCCTCTCATAATTTGACGTCATATTATCATTCATCACTTCTCCTTGGCTTTTCCTGAGCTGATAAAACACGATGATGCCTCGCACCAGGTTAAGAGCTGGTCTTGAAGGTTCCGGCAGCCGCATGCTGAGAGAGGTGAAATGCAGAAAGGCCCGTGCACTGCAACTTTGAAGCCAGGAAATAAATCATAGATTGGTGACGTCAAGGCCTGGAGCCTCTAAGTACGGTGTCTGTCATAGCACAAGTGGCAGCTCAAAGAAGTCAAGGCTAATCAGTCAACACCACCGCAATTATCAGTGCCAATACATTTCCATAACTTTGGAGCTTCATAAAAACACACGGTCAACTGCACGCAAGAATACTACGCCGCACTGTACAAGAAGCACACAACAGTTCAAGCTGGTTTCCGACCAAATTGGTTCAGGTCGTCGATATTGCGATCCTGATGCACTTTGTTAGCAGCCGTCACTACAAATATAGTACAGCGCCGTGGTTGGAGTGCTGGTATCTAAGCGACGGCAAACGCATTTCTGTGAAAATGCGAATGCAGCCTCGCCGTACGAAGCGAGCTGCGGCTGAAGAGCAATAGTGTGTTAAAATTTCGGACGAATTTTGCACATTGTAAAACATCTTCAGTCTATTTTTACGTCCCCTGCAAGACGAAGGCTGTCTCCCAGCGACCTCCAAATACTCCTGACCTGTGGCAGTTGATTTGAAGCTGTGCCGGCAATTTTGTTAATTTCATCACCCCACCTAATTTTCTGCCGGTCTCCACAGCGCTTCCTGCCCTTACAATCCACTCTGTAACTCTAATAGACCAGCGACTATCTTTCCTACAAATTATGAGGCCTGCGCAGCTCCCATTTCTGCTATTAAAGTTAACTAAAATTTCGGCTGCTCCCATTTGCTCTCTGATAAACACCACTCTCTTCCGGTCTATTAACGTTACCCCTAAACTTTTACTGTGACAGCAATTACATGGACACTCCAGCGGCATTTCTGCCGTCATCATCGCCGTTGGGGTCGGGGTCGCCGTGATGTTCCGTATGAAGTCTAAGGGCGATAAACTTGTCGCCACGCGCCGTATGCTGCATGTGCGAGCGAAAGCGTGCGAGGGTAAGCCGACGATGGTGTCTCAATTTTGCGCGCGCAAAAGAGGAAAGCGGGGAGGAAGCGCGCCGTCTTCCTTCGTGCGCGAGGCACCAGGGGGAGGAGAGAAAGGGGGGGGGGGGGTCTATTGTGGCGGCGGCTGCGTATGGCGTGGTTGCGAGGGCGCTGTGTTGAAAGTAATCTGCGATGGGAGATATTGCGCCGAGTGCTGATAGCTTCGTATGCGCTGTGTTCGCGTTGATGCGAGAGGCAGCACGGAGGTCAACTCGCGCGCTGCTAGTGCCACGCTTTCTCACTCCAGCGTTTTGACAGTGAGTGTACGCAGTCATCGAATGAGATGGGTTAATGTTTGCTTGTGCGCAAGTGCCACCATGCCTGTTAATTTAGTTAGTAAGCGAATGTTTACAAGTGTATACGGCCGATAAAAGTACAATCCTTACTTCGTATAGCTAGCTGTCCACTAATTCGCTAACGCAATCGATGTTTCGCCTTTCGGGTGAAACTGCGACTGTCTTTCGTTCCGTCGCTCATTGTACGGTCCTTAACTTGTTCTCAAGCTTCTTTGTTAAACTCGAGGACCTCGAGCGGACACTCGCGTGGCAATTTTGCGTGTATTCGCAAGCTTTTCTCATGCTTGGAAAACATTTTTATGTAGCACGTATTGAGCAAGTGAATGCTGTGTCGGGAGTTTTTCATGTTGCTCCACAATTTTCTCATTAACACTGCTCGTTTTATTGTAATACTTGAGAAGTTGATAAATTGGTTAATACAAATCATGTAATTAGGCGGAATACAAAATAATAATCTGAGAACTCCAAGAGACGGCAAACATTACCTTGGTTCTCTCCAGCTACGTGGATTTAGCATATCTTTAAACTTTGGCTCAAGTTACGCGGACACCCTGTATATTGGACCGCAGGTCAATTTATGACGGCACCCTGCTGACCTATTACACGACGCTTCATGATATCATAGATCTTTGCAGTCCATTAGAATTCAGAGGCATAGAGCAACCCGACAGGTGTTGTCCGCTCAAATGTTGTTACCCACACAAAAGACTATTCGTAGCCTTTAACGCGATTGTCTTTAAGAGGACTCATGCTACGATTATTCGATATCACAGAATCAGTCTTGTTCGAGCAGTCCACGTGATTTTCGTATAAAGGGGGGTACATGATCGTATTGAGCACTTTTTTTATGTACATCATCGTATTGACGTCCCTCTTTGTATAACAAACAGGATTGCCGTCCATCATGCACATACGTTCTCTCACACCACAAGCTGCAGGATGAGCTAAAACGTGGACACATACACTACGTCCCTTCGACACTTGTGCTGAATTGAAAGTATGAACAATATAACAAGAAGCTGAGACTAACAGCACGAAAGACGATATATAATTTTCAAACAGCAACAAGTTTTTATACTTAAACCCGTTTAGGCGTCTTTTCTTTGTTTCATTTCGCAAGGATAATTATAGCGTCAAAGCATCTAGAAAAATAATCGTCCGGGGCCCTATGCGCGAGAAAAAGCTCAAAGTGTAAAAAAAAAAAGAATGATAGAACTGCTCAAGACGTATCAGCGACAAAGTTGACGGTTGTCAAGGGCGGACGCCACCCCACTTCTATCTGCTACCACTCAATAAAGTGCCATGACGAGCATGATAAGTAAGGCTATTGTGCGCATAGAGAAACAGCCTATCAGGCATTAGGCAGAAGCTCGCAGCACACCATTATTGTTACTTCCTTGTACAGCAGCTCATGCGCAATACCATTATGCACTAAAACTGCTCAATGTACTTTGAGATGACAAATCAGAGCGCGCCACAAAAATGAAAGCACGCGCCATCTTCGGCTATTATTTGATGCCTCTGGCCAATCGGCCGCAACAGCACGTTCCAACGCTCACCCACTTCAACTCGGTAGGAGCAGATATTCATAAGAGTGCTGCCGCAGCATCGAAGAAATTCCTTATTACGTCGGCACCTGCGACGGCTGTTTAAAATTTGTAAATCGACTTACGGTTACTATTGGCGCAAGTACTGAAGTCCGCCCCTGTGCCAGCATTACATACACGCTTTATGTCGACTGCAGTGCTCGTATTTGCAGCGGTGAAGCGCGCAAGCTTAACCAAATTCTGGGATTTTAGGTCCCAAAACCCCGATCTCATAATAAGGCATGTCATAGTGGGGGACTCTGGATCAATTTCGACCATCTCCTGTTCCTTAACGTGCACCCCTCGCGAACTTGCTGATCTTACAAACGGTTTTATAGCTTTGGGAATTCCGCCCTTGGTCTTTCATGTTACCTTGACTATTACCTTTTATGGGGCTAGTAAAAGAAGTAGCATAAAGAGCAGGCACTTATGCGGGGTGCCTGAAAAATAAGAAAATTTCTAATCCCCATTATGGAGCACTGGTGCGTCCGAGTGTACAACTGACGATGCTGCCAAAAATGAACTTCTTATAGCTGCTCGGAACGAGTCTATCTGGCATACTTTTTCACTGCGAATGGAGGAGGCATCGCCGTCTTTCTGTTGGAACAGAGCCTCGGGGAAAGTTTCGTCAACCCTTTTTTTCTTTCGAAAAGGCACATGTTGCACGTCACGCCGTTCGTACTGTTGCGAGAGACTGACGGAGACATCTGTTCGGGCCGCGATTGCTCTTACCGGGAGCAGCCCGTATCCACTGCCACTGCCCGCTTCTTCGTTTTGCGGATTCGTAGGCTGCCCTTAGTGCCCCATGTAATATTTCCCTGCAGCTACATTTTACTGTTCACCAATTGTTATGCTTCTGGCGCGCTCCGAGCGCTTTTCAACTCTACAGCGGGGCAGATAGACGGAGCGTGTCGCAAGAGACAGCCGCATGCTCGTGGAGCTCCCGGCGACTACGACGTGTTGTCACAGCGAAAGGAAGTCTGGGCGCCAAGACCCAAAACACCCCCAGTGATATGAGAAGTCAGCCAAGCCTACTGTACTCTCTTAAGAATTCCTGAAAAAAAAAATAAGCCATGTTAATGCCGCGCTCTTCCACTTGCTTCATAAAATAATTATAACAAAACGGATGTCATCGCTATAGTGCACATTTAAATCCGCGAGGAAGGGACCGACGGAAGAGGTCTGAATGAGACCTGGATTTTGACCGGCAGCTGTAGTTACTCTTTGTCCGCAGTGGAAAAGTATACAACAGATGGAGGTCTGAATCGTTGTGCACGTTTACCACGGTGGCGTATGCGTAGGGGCCGTGAAAAATGCTCGCCGAGCACATCGTTCGTCTCGGTCGGCTTTGGTTTTGAAGGCACTCTCGCAATTCCTTTTTCTTCCTTTCTCTGTTTTACTTTTCGCAACACCATCATTTATAATTACGAATTGCCAACGCATGAAATGCATGTGTCGCAGCGGTCCGCACAGTACTGTGAAACTGGCTTGAGATAAGAATACTCACTCTTGAATACAAGATGACAATAATATATATATATATATATATATATATATATATATATATATGTGTGTGTGTGTGTGTGTGTGTGTGTGTCTTAGCAAGGATGGACTTAGTTTAAAATTTAATTACTGGCCGGACTATGAAAAAAAATGACTACGGGCTAACTACCATTGTAAAATGTCCGACTCACAGAAGTGTGTGTCTCTCTACGACTTAAAATTAAATGGGTAAAAATTCCCTGGACTAGAACTAAATGTGAATGAAAGTATAGAACTAGTTACGGACATGTTACATCAGGTTATCCGATCTACATCATTACTGTGGCTCTCTTTAGTCTGAGGAAGTCCAAGTTACTTTCTTAGGCAAACACTGTTGTTGCCTTGTTCCACTAGCATATCCAAAATGATAAACGGCAACGTCGACATGTAGACACAATCACATTCTTAACTCGCTAGCAGAAATCGCGCAAACCGAAGAGAGCCTAAAGAAAATTTAAAAAAAAGTAATATCTGTTAGCCATAAGGGGTAAGGAAAAGAGGTTTTGTTGCTAATACAAAAATACGTTAGCTAAGCCACAGCCCCTCACCCCCCGCCACCTCCTTGGTGCATCCAAGGAACGTACTAGCATAATTTGCACTGGTCTATTCGTCACTTTGGTCTAAACAGGACTCAAGAAAAAGGAAGGTATACTGCACTTCACCGAGTTTCAGTCAGGGACAGACAGCGGCAACGCGTACCATAAAACGCGGCTATTAAGAAGAAGGTTTTGGCCTACTTATTCAACATTTACTAATGCTAGCTGAATGTTTTGTCTGTGCTCTCAGACACAGTCGTTTGCTTTTTAGGCAGCCAAGGCATCAAACGCCACAAGTCAGCCGAAAAAAAGAAATAGGGCGGGAAAAGTTTCGTTACCTCTTCTCGACGGGATTTTTCTCATCACTGTCCTAGCCCGGACAGCTTATAGCTGGAGATGTGCTCACTGTCTGCACGTGCCAAACGCTGAAAGACCAGCCGCTGTCGCGTGGGTGAAGCACCACCCAAAGAATGAGCAGGAACTTTGATGGAGCCCTCACCAAAATACCGAGATTCACAACTTTTCTCATTTCAAAATGAGCACCGTGGTTAACAGCAACTGAGACACACAAAACGAAACGATGTGTACATACAAAATAGTGTATAGAATACAAGAAAAGGGCCGAATTTATCTACTGTTGGAGTAGACAAGGAGTAAGAAAGGTGGGAGAAAAATAAACACGGCAACAAAAAGGGAGGCAGCGGCTCGGGGCGGGGAGGTGGGCTAAAAATCGTAGCGACATTCAGTGTTCGGCCAGAAAAAGCTTTTAGCGCGGCACTCTGCTTTAAGCAGCCAGCGAAAAAGGCAAGAAGCGGACTCGGACAGGTACATAGCGCCTCACTACCTACAAAGTGCTCCGGGCGGTTCGATGTGTGCCACTCGATCGTCTTCCCATTGAGTTAGCACTGGCCGGAAGGTCTTCCGTTTGCGACGGCGTTTGTTACAGAAGTCGGTTCCCGTGCGCCGCTGCGCCGGTTGTCGCGAGAGCAGCGTTCCCGCCGACGTAAACAAAAGGAAAGGCAAGACGCGCCGCTGCAAAACCGAGAAGGAAGAAGAAGCACGCAGGCAATCGACTTGTATCCGCCACTTGTCAAAAGTCGATACGTTCGAACGATGCGCCGCCGGTACGGTTCGCCCGCCAGCCCGGTTTCATCCTCCGGAATACGCGTTGGACCCGCGAGAGCAGCCTGAGAAGGCGATCCGAGATTGCGCAGGGTTGGCGAGTCTACTTTTTGGGGCCTCGGCTCGGCTCCCTGCCGTCGGCTTCTTTCATATGATTATTTTAACACCCGGTTTGTTTTCTCGTGTGCCTGCGCCAACCTTCTTCTTCTTCACCAACTGGAAGACAGGAAGTTTCAATTCAGCTCACTTTTCGCGGTCGACGAGCGTGCGTGGTTTTCCACTTCCGCATTAATGAAGTCCTGAAGCGGTAATAAGTGTCGTCGTTGAGCACGTCAACACATCCATTTTGCGCATCTATTTCGCAGCCATTTCGCATCAATTCTTCTCCGCTGTTTCACCCGGTGTGTGAGCATCAAAAAGTACCCGACTTCTTTTCTTTAACGGGCACCGCAAGTATGAAAACCATTTTGTGTACATGCGCAATGACTGCTGACTATGGCACAAACCAGAGTATTTATCTACGGTGATTAGCTAAGAGGCACTTCGAACGTTAGTGAAAATGGTTTACCATCGGCCAGGAAGGGCAACCCAATTGTCGTATTCTTGCAAACAGTATATTGACGTTCGAGGCAAACAAGTGCAAAATAAGAATACAAAAACAAGAAAGACTCCGCCAGTTGTAAGAGAGGGGTTCCATAAAATGGCAATATATGTTGCGCTGCTTCTTCGTGCTTGATCTAAAGCAGGCCAACGATAACGAATCCTTGATGCGAACAATTCGCTTCCTTCGAAAATAAGCAAGCCTTAATTATAAGTAAATAATAATAATAATCAATGAGCTTATCACATGTTGGAATATATTCGTCGTAATTTTTCAGTTGTGCCTACTTATGTAGAACTTACTCTCCAACACGTTAGTTCACGCAAAACTATAGAATACGCATCTCTAGTCGCGCATCAAGATCATTGCCCTTGAAGCGATTCTGAATTAAGAAGCTCACATTATTCTATCTATTTCTGCCATTCCAGTGAGCATGTATGACAAAGACCCTGAACCTGCAAGATGTTTCATTACACCGCAAATGTGCTCGACTTCGCCTATTCCACATGGTTTATCATTGGAACAACGTGCCGAAGAAACTACTGATTACACCAGCTTTCCAGGTTTCCTCCCGGTCTGACTACAGATAAAAGAAGGCGTGTCAGCCTGTCGAACAAACAGGTACCGCACAAGTGGCGACTGAACCACCTTCCTCTTTCTACAGTTCACATCCCGGACGCATTTTAGTTCAAAACAAGCTATACGACGCTATTGCTTAGCTTTTTTTTTTTTTTTTGGTGTCCACATATTTTGCTCTGTTATCACTCCTTTCTATAGTGCCTACAGGCCTTCAAAGTATGTATAATAAATAAATAAATAAATAAATAAATAAATAAATCGAGTAATGCTTCAATGCACTGCTGATTGAGCCCCACCGCAATCATTCAGAGTCACTCGCGATTCCATTCACTGGAGCGGTAGCCAACCGGACTTTTCTGCCTAACCACCCTATTATTTCCGTTTTTTCCCTCTCTCTCCCTCTATTAGTATATACCTATTCCATCTTATGACCCAATGTGTGAGCTCAGCAGATGCCATGCTGTTGTGACAGTGGCCGCAGAAACAGTTCTGTATTGTATGTCTGCGTGCGTGCGTGTGCGTGCGAGCGCGCGCGCGCGTGTGTGCGCGTGTGTGTGTGTGTGTGTGTGTGTGTGTGTGTGTGTGTGTGTGTGTGTGTGTGTGTGTGTGTGTGTGTGTGTGTGTGTGTGTGTGTGTGTGTGTGTGTGTGTGTGTGTGTGTGTGTGTGTGTGTGTGTGTGTGTGTGTGTGTGTGTGTGTGTGTGTGTGTGTGTGTGTGTGTGTGTGTGTGTGTGTGTGTGTGTGTGTGTGTGTGTGTGTGTGTGTGTGTGTGTGTGTGTGTGTGTGTGTGTGTGTGTGTGTGTGTGTGTGTGTGTGTGTGTGTGTGTGTGTGTGTGTGTGTGTGTGTGTGTGTGTGTGTGTGTGTGTGTGTGTGTGTGTGTGTGTGTGTGTGTGTGTGTGTGTGTGTGTGTGTGTGTGTGTGTGTGTGTGTGTGTGTGTGTGTGTGTGTGTGTGTGTGTGTGTGTGTGTGTGTGTGTGTGTGTGTGTGTGTGTGTGTGTGTGTGTGTGTGTGTGTGTGTGTGTGTGTGTGTGTGTGTGTGTGTGTGTGTGTGTGTGTGTGTGTGTGTGTGTGTGTGTGTGTGTGTGTGTAGCACCTGGAAAAGAGGGCGGCTATCAGACAGAACGGACATTGGCATTTGAGATAAGGAAGACAAACAAGCTCGTTGGTCTGCCATGTGTGTGTGTGGGGGGGGGGGGGGGGGGGCTTTTTCTTCATATTCTTTTTCTCTCTCACACGTATCGCATCCCTTTACCCCTACTCCGATACAGGGTACAGCCAACCGTAGATAATCTATGGTAAATCTCCCTGTCTTTCCTTTTGCCTTTCTCTCTCTCTTTCTCTCTCTCTTTCTGACAAGCACCGATCTGGCATATGGGCGCAATATCTATTCCTCTGAACGCTAATAACACGATTTATTTTTAATTCAGAGGATTCGCTACAATGCATAATCGCAAAAGACATTATTATTAAGTGTGCTGCTCTGTATCGTGGTAGAACTTGCAGCAATATCTATGAGAACTTCTCCGTCACCCAGTGCTTGTAGCTTTTCGCAACATCCCATGGTGATGCGGCTTTTGTTTGCGTTTTCAGCGTAATTGCCCATGTTCAAGGGCACAGCCACTGTAGATATCAAGCCATAGCCACAAGGATAGCCGTGTACTTGTGAAACATTCCTTGGTGGACTGTTGCGAGTCCCCAGGTCCAAGTGATGGATAATGTCAGTGCCATTTCAGCCCGAAGTTTTTTTTAAGAAATACAATACTTTGTGTGATCGAGTAAGGTTACCGAGATGGAGGTAGGCACACGAGAGGATTAAGGCAGATTTATCCTGTAAGAAATTAATATTTAGCACTTGGAAAAGATAGCGGGTATCAGACAGAACGGACATTGGCGTTTGAGATAAGGAAGGCAAACAAGCTCGTTGGTCTGCCATGTGACATAAGCGACTATGAACAAGTCCTTGTGCGCACTGCACCTCATTGCTGGAATGTGACTTGTGGAGATTTATTAGCATTGTTGCTTACTACAGATGCGTTACGGTACTGAATGGCTCAGTGCAAGTCTGCAATGTCGTGATGTTGGGTAAAGTTCTGATTCACTTCGTGGTATCGGCAATCGCTTGCAACTGAGGTAACAACGTCTCAGGTGTTTCTGCCATGAAAGTGCAAGTGGATCAAATTACGTGGTGAGAACAGTTCACGAAAGCGGCTGGTCCTCCCCATGAAAGGACAGTTGCCTTCATGAACATGACGCAGTTAAGCCTAAGGATGATAGTTTCAGTAATAAGAGCTGACTGGTCATGTCGGGGAAGCCCTGTAGTTTTGTTTGTGGTGAGGGATATATAACACCAGAGGGTAAGGCCATCTTGTGCCGTTCTTGCGGAGTTCGTCCATAAGCAAATGGGGCGCAAGTCCAGCTTTCTCATCATTCTGGCACCCGCCATGGTTGCTCAGTGGCTATGGTGTTGGGCTGCTGAGCACGAAGTCGCGGGATCGAATCCCGGCCACGGCGGCCGCATTTCGATGGGGGCGAAATGCTAAAACACCCGTGTGCTTAGATTTAGGTGCACGTTAAAGAACCCCAGGTGGTCTAAATTTCCGGAGCCCCCCACTACGGCGTGCCTCATAATCAGAAAGTGGTTTTGGCACGTAAAACCCCATAATTTAATTTTTTTATCATTCTGGCGTTCCATTATTGACTTGCCCTGGACACACTGTGTCACCAGCTCTTATGTGGTGTTAGTGTGCTGGTTTAGAAATTGAATCTGTGTGTAGGGAAGCAGATAGCTGTTATGGCGCCTCTGCTGACCGCCTCCAGCATGGCGTATACAGGCTATCGCCTCTACAAACAAACGCCTCTATAACGAAATGACCTGTATAACGAATGAATAATTCTCTCCCGGTTATATCGTGAGCTGTGTGGTGCATGACCTTTACAACAAAGTGGCCTGTATAAAGAACGATTTCGGAGGCCCCAAGCAATCCGTTTTAATTATGTACGACTGCATTGTGCAGTCAGTACATGCCCCGCCGGTCTGGTAGATGTCGATCCAAGCCAAAGAGGCACAGTTTTCGATCTCGTGTGCATCCATTGGGTCAATCTTGATTGTGAAGGCGGGGATTTGGAGGACCACCGTCTTCCAGCGCTGTTAATTGCGAGCGTATTGCACGATTTTTGACATTTCTGTGATCGTGCATCGGCCACGCGGCACCAGCTGCTGATACGTCAGGAAGCGCAAACGTGCAGCTCCTTTGCAAACACGTAAACACCTATCCCGTCACTCGAAGGGCCATTGTGGCTGTTGCCATCCCAAATCACCGGATATTGGGATCAGGGTGCAGAACGAAAAAAAAAACAACAAAAAAAAAAACACCGGTTCAGGTTAAGCTTCAGCGCGCTCCAATTTCGTGCAGGTTCACTTCGGGTTCTCGCAATTAAAAATTTGTAACAGTTCACGAACCGGTTTGGCCCAGTAAACATTATCTTGCCCTATGGTGATATGCTCAGCAGTGCTATCGACTTGTCCGCATGAGGCATGCGGCACATGTTTCGTCAAGAAGTGGAATAAATGGGCTCCCTATCACATGGCAGACAAAAATAATTTTTTTACATGAATGTCAAGAAAGCTTCTTGTTGTACAGCTACAGCAGCCATACACATAAAGACGGTCATTTTGACCAGCGTCATGGAAAGAGGGTTCAGCACATGGTACAGTGTCTCGGTGTGTTCTCGTTTTTTTTCCCGCATTTACCTTTATTGTTATCCATACTGAGTACGGGGAAAACCGTAGAAATCTATAGGGGTTTTCGTGTAGCATAATTTTCAAATCATATCCAATATGATTATTCAAAAACCATGAGCCTCCCATATCAAATGGAATAAGGAATATTTTCAACTTCTATAAAAGCGAAATGAAAACTTTCTCGAAGCCTGTTCGGTAACAAAAGGTTTGTTTACATTATTTGATACAGATACACGGTGATACAGTACGATCACATCTCGGGCACAATAACATTAAAAATAAGAAGAGGAACAATACGTCCCAAATGCATGTAGTACAGTGTATAGTGCTTATATAAAGAGCAAAGGGCATTACTACATCACTGCGCATCATTTTGAAGGAATCCATGCATGAAGATATTGGCCAAATAGTAAGTTCATTTGTCTAAATGAAAACAGCGAATTCAAAGCCTGCCTCAGATGAGAGATGCTTACTGAACGGTTGGTAGCTATTCTGATTAAGTTGCCTCCTTCATGTGTTCGTTCAGGAATTTGATCATCTGCGCCAAATGCAGTCTTGCTAAATGTGGCGCTGGCCAAATAAGAATATTTCAGACGAGTTTATGTTTGAATCCTTTTTTTAGCCTGTATATTTCAATAACTGTTGTTGATCCTTATAGCATTCTAACGAAACCAACATTCGACAACTTCGAATAGTGGATTCTCGAATTGAGACTATTCAATTCCTGTTCGAAATTTAAATCATGTTTGCACACACCTAGCAGAATGTACTAGTCTTCCGAAGCGTATAAGCGCTCGAATTTGTAAACCTAAATTGTCACAGTCATAGCCGAATGTTTTTGAGTTTTTTTTTTATTCGTTAATGCCACATTCAAATTTACTGTCATAGCATAGCAGACTTTGGAAAAGTAGAAAGTCTTGTCTAATGATATGTTATTAAGTATAATATACTAGTTTAACAGACGCAAATGGTAATCTTGAAATAAAACGCCGTAAACTGCACTCCATTCTATACATAGCAGTCAACGCTGTGGAAGCTACGCAAGTTGGGTCAAGAAAGTTATCGCTCCATGGGTTCCGTCCATGCTTCGCTGCGCGCCAACAGCATTCACTCTCGCGAGCATGCACTTGAGGGGCCTCGCGGCGGATTGCAAATAAAAAACCCTAAAAGAATAACAAAAATAAAAATGACCTAAAACAACGCATTAGCAGCCGTATACCACCATGTGTTTGTTTCTAAGGATTAAAACGTGTTTCATTCAATACTGAGCCTATATAAAGAACAGTCGTGCACAATTGCGGCCAACAAACATCGAACTATATCCAAGTGCGAACGAAGCCACTGCAAGAAGTCTCTCTAGCCTCCACAGCGTTGACTGCTATGCATAGAGCGGAGTATAGTTTCAAGCATACAACAAAACATCTTTTTATCTATGAATCACAATGTCCGCTGATTACCGCAGGATCTAATATGGCCAACTATGGCCTCAGAATCTGGCCATATTTGACCTTCGTCACATGAGTGAAAGCGAAGCTTCCACAGCATACACCACTCGCATGGTACCAAACCTTCACACTCGGCTTTCTTTCAATGTAAAGCCCCTCCATTGGCTGGCGGAGGTGCAAGTGTGAACGCAGTTTGTAAAATGAGCAGCACTGGAAAAACATGGAGGCGGTGAAAGCACTTCGTGGCACGTGAGTTGGTCATGGGTGCTCGATGACGCAGCGCCGTCTGAGCTGCGGCTGCTTGCGTTGCCGGCGCTGTGATATGACATTTAGTGCATCGGCTTGACGGTGCAGGGGCGTACATAAAGCTATCATACCTGTATGTGTACAAACACGTACACGCACATTGCAGGACTATACGCCAGTCGTACTGCCAGTCAGCAATCCACACCAATAAGCACACCCTCAATGACATCATCTTCGGAACGTTCTCAACCCATGATTCTCGCGGAATCATCAAAACCGACAGAAATCGCACAAATTGAGGAGAAAGTCGATGAAGTGTAGCAGCAGCTGCTAGCAATGTAACAAAGCATACAGCAACTGGCAAGTGTAGTCGAGGAAACACAGCTCGCAAGAGATCAGCGACGTAAGAAAGTGAGAGCACTGGCACAACAAGAAGTAGAGCAGGGACACACTGCTGATCCAACTGTAAGCCAGGATGAATAGCAAAACCAACCACAGGAACGAAAACCCACTCCTAATCTGGCAATGTAATTGTCGCAGCTACAAACGCAAGCAAGGATCATTGAGGCAGTACATAAGTAACGCCAAAACGGCACCAAGAGTAATCGCACTACAGGAAACAGGCACAGACCCAACTCAAGCCGGCTACAACACACATACCACCACGATTGAAAGCCGCGTGGCCTCACTTAAAGGTAAAACGCTCACGACCATACAACACACAATAGACGACACTGACGTCGATCACAACTTAATTGAAATCCTCCTGCTCCAACGAGGCCGAAAGAGCCTTCTCACACTGAACATCTACAGCACACCCAAGCAAAATCAGGCCAAGTTCGACTACTTATCCCCAAAGCAATTGCCATAGCCAAAAACAATAGCCTGCTGATAGTAGGCGACATCAACGGACCTCACCAGGCATGGGGCTACACGACAGCCACATCAAAAGGCACTCCACTCTAGTACATGATACAGCAGCACCGTCTGACCATCCTCACAGACCTCGCATATCCCACATGTCTAGGAAACAGCGTCCCTAGTGGTACGCGCTGTGACCTTACCCTTGCTAAAGGGATACAACAAACCACCTGGCACAACAAGGAGAAAACCCTGGGCAGTCACCACTACATACTTGCCCTGACATTAAACTTTACGCATGCATACCACCTTATAAAGAAGACAACACTCACAGATTGGACAGATTTTCTCAAAGAGCGAGTGGATGACCCCTCAACGGGTATTATGGATCTCCAACAGTGGGTACGAGAGCTCCAGCAAGACGTTGACAGATATTCAAAACAGATCACACTCACCACAGACATACAGGCAGTAGACCCACACGTGCTTCACCTGTGAAAAGCACGTCAAGGTCTTGTTAGGAGATGGAACCGCCAAAAATATAATCGCAAATTGAAACTACGTATAGGCAAACTCACGGTAAACGCGGAATATAGTACTGGGGAGCTTACCCGTCAGAAATGGCGGCAACTATGGAACAGGTTGCAGGGCATTCCTAGCCCGGGCAAAACATGGCCTCTGCTCGCCATCTTCTTGACCCCACGCAAAGCAAAGCAGTTCGCCAGCAAATAATCCAACGTATCATCCACAACCATCCGGGTTCTGATGACGACATCGTGCAGGAGTTGCGGGTGCGGTACATAGGCGATTTCGAACCCGCACAAGGACAACCTCCCAAGTACAGCGGGGGCGACAACCACGACCTCAACAAGCCGGTCATTTTCTCTGAGGTGCAACAAGCAATCCATGTACTCACACGAAACACCACCACAAGCAAGGACAAAATAACTAACAAGCTCCTGGGAAATCTAGATGACGGCACCATTCAAACTCTTACTGACCTCTCTAATCATTTAGGGAAACGGGTACGCTACCAGTGGATTGGAAGCACGCGGACATCATACTCATTCCTAAGCCAGGCAAACCCTCCAGCGTAGAAAATATGAGACCGATATGACTAACCTCATGCCAACGGAAGCTCTTGGAACACGTCATCCTGAACCGATTTCAACTTTACCTAAAATCCAGCGGCTTCTTTCCTGAAACAATGTTCGGATTCCAGCCTCACCTTTCTAGACACGACATCCTTCTTCAGATGAAGGAACAAGTCCTTGAACACATCTCACCCCACAACACCTGAGCGATTCTAGCACTCGACCTCAAAGGCACTTTCGACAATGTGGCTCACCATACCATGGGACCTATAACGTAAAACTATTCCAATCTGTTTTTATTCCGATCTCCTGACGTCAAATTTACGTAACTGCCGACGCAACCACCGGGCGGTGACCCGCAGCGTTGTCTTAATAGCCCAATCAAACGCTCTCCTCGTTTGTAGGAGGTCACTTTTGTTTGCTTTAAAAACGAATAACGATGCGGGCATTGAGTTGCTTTTCTTATCTAATTGGCTGACAAGAGGTGAAGAGAACGCTCAAGTGGAGAGGGATTCGATGGGGCTGAGCCAGCGCCGCAAAAAAAGATAAGCGGATGCGGAGAGTGTTGCCGGCGTCTGCCATTCGTCCGCTACACCTTACTTTGCTTGCGGTGGCTAGCTAAATATCGCGGCGGTGTGCAACGGAAGGTTAAGAATGCCGCTAAAACGGATCTTCAGTAAAGAGAAGGCATAGCGATGTCGTATACGTGCTAAAAGGGCCCGATAACGTTATACAGCCCCGCAAAACCTTTATTATGCACAAATAAACTCATGCTCTCCGGCAGGTGTGAGTAGCCAGTGCCTAAGCGATCGGTGGGCAGCCATCTTTTATTCTTTTCGAAATGGGGTAGTTAGTCTCCGGCTATTCAGAAGAAAAATAATTTTTGTTCGGCATATTAGTGCATCTTTAATGCGTACACGTCACTTTGACGTGGTGAGTTTTCGCGGTTATGTGACGTCGGGTGATAGACAGGCGAAGTGGGCGCAGCCTGAAAACTTTTGACCCGTAGCAGATGGCTAAGGGCAAAAAAACATCTAATCATAAATAATAATGTTTCTGTTGTTCCGTCTAACCATGCATAATCAGTGTGCACATATCATGTCAGATGAGGCATTTCCGCGGCTTTCGTGGCATCGCGTGACAGACAGGTGAAATGGGGGTGGCCCGAAAATTTTGTGACCATTCGTAAAGGACTGATTGCAAAATTGAGGCCCTATAACGTAAAGCTATTCCAATATGTTTTTATTCCAATCACCTGACGTCAAATTTGCGTAACCGCCGACGCAAGCATCGGGCGATCCTCCGCAGGGTTGTTTGAACAGACCAATCAAACGCTCTCCTCGTTCATTAGAGGTCACTTTTGTTCGCTTGAAAAACGAATAACACTGTCTACACTGAGCGGCTTGTCTTATCTAATTGGCTGACAAGAGGCAAGGATCATGCTCAAGTGGAGAGGGATTCAATGGGGCCGAGCCAGTGCACTGAAAATCGATAACCGGATGAAGAGGGTGGTTCGGGCGTTTGCGATTGGTCCGCTTCCCCTTATTTAGCTTGCAGTGGCTCGTCGACAATCGCGGCGGCATGCAACTGAAGCTTAAGAATTATGCTGAAACGGACCCTCAGCAAAGAAAAATTGGCAGAACGAGATCGCAAACATGCCGAAAGTGCTCCAAAACGCTATACGGCCACGCAGAAACGTTTATTACCCGCAAATAAACCCATGCTAGCATCTCCAGCACGTGCGAGCAGCGAGTGCGATCGGCGGCAGCCATCTTTTATTCCTTTCGGAACGGGGTAGCATGCGGCTATTCAGAAGAAAATTCAGTTTTGTTCGGCATATTAATGCATCTTTAACGCGTGCGCGTCACTTTGACGCAGAGAGTTTTTGCAGTTTTGGGACGTCGCGTAAGAGGCAGGTGAAGTGGGTGCAGCCCGAAAACTTTTGATCAATAACCGAGGGTTAATGGCGAAAAGGAGTCGAATCAGAAATAACATTTTTTCTTTTGTTCGGTCAAATCATGCATAATCAGTGTGTACACGTCATGTCAGATGGGGAGCTATCGCGGTTTTCGTGACGTCGCGTGACAGACAGGTGAAGTGGGGGTGGTCCAAAAAAGTTTTTGACCAATCGCAGGAGGCTGATTGCAGAATTGGAATAGAAACGTTTAGAATAGTTTTACGTTATAGCGCCTTTGGAATGGAAAAATTAGGAATAGCGTCACGTTATCACGCCCCAACCTTACAAACCTAAGTCTCGCGAACTGTGGTCGTAATACTTACAATTGCATACGCGCCTTTCTAAGCAACCGCATGGCCACGATAGGCAGTGGCTCACTCCAAACCCTGACGTTACCTACCCGCAACAAAGGCACCACACAATCTGCTTTTCTATCACCCACCCTTTTCAACATTGCTATGATGAAATTACCTGACCAACTCAATGCAATAACAGGAATCAGGCATGCAAAAGACACCGATGGTATCACTATCTGTACCACCACTGAATCCGAAGGAGAGAAACAAGACGTCCTCCAACAAGCGACTGACGTCGCCCAGCAATATGCAAAAAGAAGTGGTCTCCAATGCTCCTCCGAGAAGTCGGAACTATTAGACGTTCGACAGAAGTCACGAAGAAATCTAAATGAAATACCTCACATGACCGTCACCCTCAGCCGCAAAAAAAAAAACACCCACAGTAAAACGCGTCCGCATCCTCGGCCTCCACATACAACTGGAGGGCAGAAGCGAATACACCATCCAACGTCTCAAGCAGATCCCGTTCAAAATCATACGAATTGTCAGCCGCATCACCACCAAACAGTACGGACTGAAAGAAGACGACTTCGCAGAGCTCGTCCAGGCCCTGATAATAAGCCGCGTCGCCTACGCTGCCCCGTACCTACCCCTCACTCCCAATAAAAAAGATCAATTAGACATACATCTGCGGAAAGCATACAAGCAAGCGATCGGCCTAACACCGGGAACAGCCACACTCAAGCTCGAAGCCCTACGAGTCCATAACACAATAACAGAAATCATAGACGCCCACCTCAGAAGACAAGGAGAACGCCTAGCCCTCATACCAACAGGAAGAACAGTCCTAGCGCGCTTGGGCCCCACACACAGCAAAGGCAACGAACAAGCAATCTTTCTGGCCCCCAACAACCGGGAGCACATCAAGGTGGCCCCTATCCCCAGAAGCATTCACCCGAAACATCATGCCGGTCGCCGCCAAGCTAGCGCAAACGCCCTCCAGACAAGATATGACAGTCTCCCCACCACACTACACAAAGGTGTCACGCAGTACTCCCAAAAAGCAACCATGAAGGCCAGCGTTGTCGACCATAACCTTGAAGAGGTGGTCACGATGACGGTTGGCACTGCCAGCGCCCTCGTAGCGGAGGAGACAGCCATCGCCTTGGCCATCACCTCTAGTCTGACCAACGAGCTCGTCACAATTATTACTGACTCCCCGGCAGCTTACCGTAGCTACGTGAGAGGCAGACTATCTTCCATCGCCCACCGACTCCTCCAACAAGCCTCCCAATTCCCGGGGGTTGAAATAGTACGGACTCCAGGACACGAGTCCCTCCGTGGAAATCAGCGTGCGCACGCTATAGCCCGAGTTCAGGCCTCCCCGGCGCCAGAAGAGGTGGATATGGCCGCCTCTATGGAGCCAGTACCTTTACAATACAACGCTATACTACAACACCACAAATTGAAAAGACGACAATACTCAACTCCACACAAGACCCTCTCACGAGAAGACGCTATAGCATGGCGACAATTACATACGAACACATACCCCCATTTAGGAAGACTACACACAATGCACTCTACACTATACTCGTACAAATGTCCCTTTTGTAACGACTACGCCTTCCTGTATCACACCACATGGGCGTGCCCCAACCTAAATCAGCCCCGCAAATACCCAACCCCACACCCGAGGTCATGCTGACTAGTCGGACCCTCGTGACCAGCAGTAACTGGTGCGGCGGGCCCTGGAGAGGGCAAGAGCTGCAGGAGCCCTAGACTGAGGGTGCCTCCCCGCAAAAGCAGAAAGACACCTGTTTGTCCCTTTCTTTTTAATAAATGCTTTTCCTCCTCCTAGGTAGAGGATGCAGTGGTCATTGGCCTTGAGGATGCAGTGTACATACGGGCGTTGAGATGCCAACCACGTCAGCAGCGGCCTCGCGGCTCCGTACTGGGAAGCTTTCTTTTTTTTTTCCTTTGTACCCTCGTTGGACGCACGGTGCGCGCCGCTTGAATAAACTTTTCGCGTATGGCGCCATCGCGAATATTTTAGCCATGGCTTTTTCGAAAATAAGCTATCGGAACACAGCCGAGACACTTTGATAAGAATGAGTAACGATGTCTTTCTCTACAACGTGCAGTTTACAAAATGGATTGTACACATACGGAGAAATTTTCATGTACATATCAAAGGCAGTTAATTAGAAAGAATGATTTTGTCTGCATAATGCAGGCTTAGCTTCCACGCCTTGACAGCAGCATAATCAGTTAATATTAACTTTTGCTGCAAGTAATTATTACTGCAGCGGCGGTGAGCGAAATGTGGCATATGACACAACCTGAATACACATCTTACTACCTAAATTGCCATTTAAAACTTCTAGTTTGTAGTAAAGAAAGCAGCTGCAAGAAACATTTTGTAAGCTCTGTAGTCTCCTTTTCTTTTTTGCTCTTTTATAAAAGCAGGTGAAGACGTTGATGCCCCTGAATGATAAAAAAGGACCCCTTATGCTAAACACAACGAAGATCATTCTTGGGCGATTTCACGTGGCATAGTGCCAAGCGTTGAATACGTTGCCGAAATTGTACAAATCAGGCACATTGTGCCGCGGGATTGATATGTAGAAATTGAAGAGCGTTGTGCCCTGATTCGAGGTGTCAAATGTGCGTCGAACCATAAAATACAAGAAAAGCATATTTATCGTGTCGTTTACAGCTGTTGTGACTGTGCACAGAGAAGGTGGCGCTATTCATTAACGACTGTAGTACGTGTTATTGTTGCAAGAAGCCGCGCTAATGAGCTTGTTGGATTGCTTATCGTATATACTCGTGTAAAAGCCGCACTTTGTTTCATCAAATTTTCTCAGGTGCGGGTTATACACGAATCAGGAATCAGGCCTATAGCTATACAGTAACACACCGTAGTGCCACACCGTAGTGCCAAGAATACTGTGTCAAAAAACTAAAAAAAAAAAAAAAAAAACTGGCGACAGATATCAACATCTATCGCCGCTTTCAAACTAATCACTCTCAGACGAGCTCGCCTTATCGGCGCGCTCCGAAAGATGGTCGTCCTGTGCCGTCCATGGCGTTTGATATCCCCGTAACTCTAAAGCTCTTTGCAATGATGTCCACTGACACGGAACGCCACGCATCCAGAATCCAACAGCAACACTTCCTGAAGAGACGCTCGCTTCAGTCGCAATGTCGCAGTTGTTTCGTGGTTGCCCGCGGTCATTCACTCGCTGTAGCACCGCTGAAATTCCGTTTTGAATGGCCGGTTTACACAAACATCGAGTGCTTGCAGCACATTTGTCAAGCCACCAGGAATCGCGGCCAAGTCCGTTCGGCAGTCAGCCAGCCGAGCCTCCACTCGATCGGTTAGGTGCCCTCTAAAGCTGTCAAGCACAATAAGGGCTTTGCGGGAAAGCTAACTGGCACCATCTTGTAGCATTTTGTTGGACTAGGCACGTTTATGTCGCCGTTTTGGTTTTTCTTTTCAAAGTTTTGCGTCCGAAAGTGTGTGTGTGTGGGGGGGGGGGGGGGATATACACGGGGGCGAGTTATACACGAGTATATACGGTTTTTTCCGTTCTCGAAGACGCCGTCTTTTTTTTTCTCTCCGCATATCCTGGCATGCGCGTGTTACGGTTCATCTTGGAATAGCAGCGAGCTGGCTTAGCCGCTGAAGTGGGAGCTTTAATAGAAACGGGGCATCTGCAGTGCTCCTAAACCGTTTCGGCGGCGGAGCACAACTGGCATGGCCGAGTTCACAATTTCAAAATAAAATTGCATTCTTGAGTTTTACGTGTCAAGACCATGATACTATTATGAGACACACTGTGGTAGGGCACTCCGGATTAATTTTGACTACCTGGGGTTCATTAACGTGCACCCAATTAAGAGGTAGACGGGCGCTTTTGCGTTGCACCCCCATCGACATGCGGCAGGCGCGGCCGCGATTTGATCTCGTGACCTCGCCGTTGCAGCGCAACGCCAAAGGCACTAAGCAACCACGGTGGGTCAGAACTTCAAGTGTCTCTGTCGAGATTAGGCTGCTGAGCACGAGGTGGCGGGATCGAATCCCGGCCACGGCGGCCGCATTCCGATGGGGGCGAAATGCGAAAACAGCCGTGTACTTAGATTTAGGTGCGCGTTAAAGAACCCCAGGTGGTCGAAATTTCCGGAGTCCTCCACTACGGCGTGCCTCATAATCAGAAAGTGGTTTTGGCACGTAAAACCCCATAACTTAACTTGACTCTCTGTCGAGGTGGCCGTATAGTTGTCAGCACATACCTACCATTTATACCCGTTCAAGGACATAACGCAGCTTGTGAGTCGTAACCGTGTTCTCGTTGGGTACGCCGACTAACAAGCAATTATTTCGAAGAATCACTTATGTACTGAGCACCAGTTTTCGCCCTATAGGGTTGAAGCGTTTCGTGTCAAACTGGTAATCGATATTATTTTTTGCGGTTCAGGTTCGGCTCGGGTTCAAGCAGGCTTTAAAAATATCGGTTCGGTTCAGGTTCAGTTTCGGCTAGAATTACGGTTCAGGTACGGTCTTCGGTTCGGATTCGGGTTCGATTCGACACCCTGATTTTGGCACTACCGGGACATTACCCGTCTGCCAAGATGCATGAATTGGGAGCTCATGAGGCAATGTTGGGGATGGCAGCCGCACCGTGCCTATTTCCGCATTCCGAAGGCCCTCGTCCGGTGCAATTTTGAACCCTGCATGGATCCAGAGACAAATAACCTTTCTCTTGCATTCATTGCCATGTCGTTGCCTCTCGTGAAACACCTCACTGCACCTATGCGCTTGCCCTGGAGAGAAGGAAAGGTTGTTCCTCTCGAAGGCAGAGCAAGATACACACCCTCAACGATTTTACTTTCTCCCCACGTGGCCTTGCGGTCTCCTATTTTTCTCTACTTGTACATAATCTTTCTTGTAAACACACGTGCTTTTTAAAATGTCCTGAGTGTCGGACCGCGGCCTGCGGTATCTTTTCCTTTATGATGGCTGAAACTCCAACGCCTTCGGACCCCCTGTTTCAACAGGATTGCATTTTAATGCAGCAGTCCGCGCGCACACGTGAAAGATGTCTAAGCCTTCCATTACATATCGACATTGTTTACACAGGTTCCTATGGGTGGACACATTAGCGTATACATGAATTGGTTATTTGTTTATAGATCTTGCAGTCTCCACGGCAGAAGCAAAAACAGATGTTAGGTAGCAACAATGGAGACACGGCATATTGCGCCACTTCAAGGTTCAATTTAAGTCATCCAGACTTCTACGTAACGAACTACATGTAATTAATTAATTGTAATCAATTGAGCTTTTTTGTAATTTTGTAATTTAACGAGTACTTTGTTTGGTCGGTAACAGTCACTGTAATTAAATTACTTTTTCAGCAACAAATTACATGTAATCAGTTACTTTTCCAGCTTTGAGCACTTGAATTCATGAGGAAGTATACAGTGTTCAAAGGGCTGAAAACATGTACGCCCCCGCAGTTTTTTAATAACATCGCGCGAGCATCGACTTTGTGGCGCGTCAGCGGCTATGTAGCCGCGAGGGGCACTCGTGAAGCTAACAGCGCCGCATTACACATTCCAACTGGAAATAGCTTTGAGCGCCAGCGCTTACTGTCGCCAGATCCTGGAGATACTCCTTGCTACAAGGCCGCTTACACACCCTACGGCTGACGCTCGCACCATATTATAAAAAAAAAAAATTGCATGGGTGTAAATGGGTTACGACCTTCCCAGAATAAGCGTCCTTCAGCTACACCTCGATCGCCCGAACATGGCAGGCTTCCATATTTGCACACCTCTCTTCGAAGTCCGATCACTGATCCTTTCTCCTGCAGTAAATCTATCTATATCTATGTCTCTTTCTCGTGAAAGCGCTTTTAAACGGCCCTCATAGGAGGTAAAAGGTGCTGCTCAAATCTTCCCTTATTGTAGTCTACGATGTTTCAGATATGGACATATGCTTTTGGCCGTTAAACGTTCATGTTCCTCTCTGTTTGATATATACATGATTCATATGTGCCTATTTTTTTTTTCGATTGTAATACGCGAACAGTATTTTTAAGGCTGAATAATATGCGAGCTTGTATTAAATTACCTTACAGATTTGACCACCTTTTCAAAGAACGTTAACGTTATATGACGTCCGTTACAATTAGTCGTTTAAGTCTAACTGGTTAACGATTGAAGAATGCCGAGCGGAGGTGTGCCAGATGTTGAACGACAGGTTGAAACGGCGCTTTTATGGCTAGACAGTGACGGCCTCTTCGAATGTTGATGCCAAGGAATCGCCAATGGACGATTTTTCTGATTGTTTATTGGCCCAATAGGGAGTGCCTTCCCCTCCTAGCCCCAGCAACAATGAAGCGCTGCTCTTCATGGAAGACCCACACACCGAGAATCGCGGCTTTGAGCAACCATAATCTTGTCGTGCTGGGGCCCTATAACGTAAAACTATTCCAATATGTTTCTATTCCAATCTCCTGACGTCAAATTTGCGTAACCACCAACGCAAGCACCGGGCGGTCACCCGCAGGGTTGTCTGAACAGACCAATCAAACGCTCTCCTCGTTCATAGGAGGTCACTTTTGTTTGCTTGAAAAACCAATAACATTGCCTACACTGAGCGGCTTGTCGTATCTAATTGGCTGACAAGAGGCGAGGGGAACGCCCAAGTGGAGAGGGATTCGATGGGGCCGAGCCACTGCACTGGAAGTCGATAACCGGATGAAGAGGGTGGTGCCGGCGTCTACGATTGGTCGGCTTCCCTTACTTAGATTGCGGTGGCTGGTCGAAAATCGCGGCGGCACGCAACGGAAGCTCAAGAATGACGCTAAAACGGACCCTCAGCAAAGAAGAGTTGGCAGAATGAGGGGGTAAACGTGCCGAAAGTGTTCGAAGACGTTACACGGCCACGCAAGAAGCTTTATTATACGCAAAAACACCCATGATCTCCAGCAGGTGCGACTAGCCAGCGTCTGAGCGATCGGCGGCAGCCATCTTCTATTCCTGTCGGAACGGCGCAGCCTACGGCTATTCCGAAGAAAATTCAGTTTTGTTCGGCATATTAATGCATCTTTATCGCGTACACGTCACTTTGAGGCGGTGAGTTCTTGCGGTTTTGTGACGTCGCGTGACAGGCAGGTGAAGTGGGTGCAGCCCGAAAACTTTTTACCAATAGCCGAGGGCTAATGGCGAAAAGGGGTCGAATCAGAAATAACTGTTGTTCTTTCATCTGTCAGATCATACATAATCAGTGTGTACACATCATATCAGATGGGGAGGTATCGCGGTTATCGTGGCGTCGCGTGACAGACAGGTGAAGTGGGGGTGGTCGATAAAAGTTTTTGACCAATCGTAGAGGACTGATAACAGAATTGGAATAGAAAAGTTTGGAACAGTTTTACGTTATAGCGCTCCTGGTTCTGGTGGCTAATTGGTCGACGTTCAAGTGTTAAAGATGCATTGCCATGTTTCGTACTAATCTACAGTGTGTCCCAGCTATCATGCAAGCCGTTTTTAGAAAGGACGGGCTGTTCTACGCGAAGATAACTTAGCGCATGTTGTTCACAGTCGAGTAGAGTAGCCGCCAGTAATTTTTGTTGATTCCATGAACTTTAATAATCAATTGCAATTAGGTAATCTTTTAAAAATAGTGTTGTTAATGTCGTGCTGTCAACGAATAAATTGTAGGAAATTGAAAGAAACTTAAAGCTGACACGTTTATAGCCAGGTACATTCTGCCTGCTTATTTTTTTGTCCGGCTGATAAAGAAAACCAGCGAAAAAATTAAATATATCATGTGGCTAACCGTCCGCCCGCATCAAAAGGCAGCGCCTTGAAACAAGCTACTGAGCAGTTGGTGGCAGAGCTGGCGGCTTATCTGGCACTCCCCAGCTCTGACAGTGCGGCTCCTTGGTGTTCATAAGGAAATACTGCGAATAATTGGAGCTTGATGCGTCG
Organism: Dermacentor andersoni; assembly: GCF_023375885.2. Taxonomy (NCBI): domain Eukaryota; kingdom Metazoa; phylum Arthropoda; class Arachnida; order Ixodida; family Ixodidae; genus Dermacentor; species Dermacentor andersoni. Next base: position 168,053,713 of record NC_092814.1, on the reverse strand, counting down.
TGGAAAGAGTGCGCTTGCTGACGCCTCTGCAGCATGGTTGAGGGCGCTGCTTTCTCATGCGGGAGGACGGTTAGTCGCATGATTTTTGTGATTTCTGGCGGCCTTTTTTTATCAGCCGGACAAAAATAAGCAGGCTGAATGTACCTGGCTGTAAACATGACAAGTTTAAGTGTATTTCAATTTTCTACAAATTCTTCCTCGACAGCACGCAGTTCACAGAAGTAAATTCAGTGACATCAACAACAAGATTACTGCCGGCTGCTATGCTCAACGGTGAATGATATGCACTTGGTTAAATTCGCGTAGAATGGCCCGTCTTTTTTGAAAACACGATGCATGATTGCCGGGACACCCTCTATGCATACATGCACCTCTGCTCACAATGCTTCCCTCGCTAATAAAAAATGCCGCGTTAATATGCAAGTCATCACTGCATCCACGTCGCATATCATGAGGACATGCGACTTGTGTTTGTATTGAAGCAGTAGGTGTAAACGAATATGCAAGTTAAAAAAAATACAGTTGCACACATCATGTGTGCCTCTTCGTTGAAACGATTCAAGGAAGCTTCGCCTAACGTAGATTCCAACAAGTACATTGAATCGGCCGTAGTTTACTTACGGATTCTGTCATATCTTTCTCTATTTTGATGGCATTTATTTCTAAGATCTTTAGATTTATTTTCAGCGACACTAAGAAACGTAATATTTTAACTCGTAGTCAAGAACTTTCGACCCCTAACGAAAATTCTTACATGAAGTACAGATAACCAATTCATAGAGGGTTTACAGCACCCTACGCCTGCAAAGTCGGTGACAGTGGACAGCGTAGTGGAGGACTATGGATTAATTTCGATCTGCTAAAGTTTTTTATTACGCACATACATCGTAGTACACGATTGTTTTCTTAGCTTAGCGCCCCCATAGGAGTACTTCCGCAGCGGTGGTAATAGAACCAGTGACATCGTCAAGAAGTCAGTGACACACCCACTGAGTCCTCCACAGTGGCTAGAACACACGGGTGGCGAGAATTGTCACGCACCGCGGGAAACGATGAAAATGATGCATCGGAGCGCGATGTGTGTACGCAGCAAAAATTTCATTGAACTTTGCCTGTTGTGTTAAAGCACTCAAACGTTGGCTACCCATATTAATTTGAGACTGAGTGTAGTGATCGGGTGGGAATACTCAGCTCTTTGCCGATGCAGTGAAGTTTCGGCCGCGGCTCGGCATGTAGCCGTCAGATGGGAACCAAAAAGCGAAGAAAATGCTAACTGTATTATGCATCGGCGCCAAAGTGAGAACCTTTTAAGCAACGAACATGGCCTCAAGCTCCATTGTTCTCCCACGAGCAAAACTTACTGTTTGAATGTATATTTTCATAACGTTAGCGATCACAAAAGGCAACCAGGGCGGAGCTTGTTCCGCACGAACTGCCTTCCGCTTATTCGCTTCCGTGCGGCTCCGGAGTCGCGTGACTAACTCCTCTCGAGACCGGCTTCGGTCGCCGAACGCCCGCCGTGAGCCCGGAAGGCAAACGCTACGGCGGCCTACGAAAGAGCGCAGCGGAGCGGTAAATTTCGCGGCAATTTCGTGCCGCTCACGCAACCACTCGAAGACGAGTCAGTTCCATCCAGGGATACATCCGTACGCGCATGGCAGACAGCTTTGGCGCTGGCACTGCGAGATCGTCGTCGATGATTGTGGCCAGACGAGGAAAGGCGTGGAAGGGTTAAGGACGGCGGAGGACGATGGGGCGGGGGGCGGAGAGGAGGCAGAGGGGAGGTGGAAAAAAAAATCGGGGCAAGCTGCGGGTGCTCCTGCCTCGAGAATGCGACGACGAGGACAGAAAAGAAACACGCGCCACTGCAGCTAATCTCGCCCTCGCCGGCCGTTCCTTCAGCTGCCGTTTCGCACGGACTCGGCGCACGCTAAGCATGATCGCAAACGTGTTGCTTCTCCTCATCTTTGGGTTTGCCGCGGCAAATACGCCGCGAGCTTCTCCAGCACCGAGTCTGTAATTCAGCGCCGGTGCAGGCCGAGATCGGCGCGTAGCGAGAGCGCACGAATCAATAACGCGCGCCAGATAAGCAGACGGACCGATCAATCTTTCACTTTTGCTTCTCGCAGAGTTTATTGTCCTCTTTTGCTCCTCTTTCGGGAGGCATTGGTACATGCCACCAGCGTCCCGCCCCTTCTCTCGCCCGGTTTCTATTTTATACCTGCGTCCAATGGCCCCCTTCACCCCTCTACCCTCCTCCCTTTTTCCCAGCATTCCTTTGCGAATCTTACTTTCGCTGTGGCGACGTCACTAGAACGTCCATCGATCAGGCGAGCCTAACCTGGCGCGGAAAGACCTGCGGAGCACTGCCGCACCCGTCACACGGCGAGCCAGCGGCGATTTTATTGTCCGGCGGCCCGGATAATTACTGCCTTGGCAGAGACAACGCGAGAGTAGCAGCTCTTCTCCCTGGCAGATAAAATGTTTTTTCTTACGGGCCCTTCCTCCAGCCCGTTCATTCATCGCGTACTGGCTGCTACTAAGTATGTCATGTGCGTAAAGAGAGCTAGATGCAGCTGGCAAATGACGGGCATTGTTCTTCGGGCTACGCACAAAATGCGACGCTTCAATCTGGTCAACGCCAGCTTATCTAACCTGAGTCGATTATGCGTACTGCTATACGTTCACTCGTAATCCTTTTCGGCAGGTATCTTGTGGTCGTCAAATTCGCGTAGTCCTACGTGCAGAAAAGGATTGGCATGTACGGATGTCGGCCGAATGGAGAACTCGGTGGTACCTAATTCGCCATAACGGAACACGGTGACCTTTCGAACAATAAAAATGCTTTCTAGCTCGTAGGCAACACACCTTGTATTGCTCGTCAATACAAGTGAATAGAAAAAGTATGCTTCCGCCGAGGACCATGAACGGTAAATTGAGCCTCGAGCAATCTTTTGAAATAATTCCCTTTTAAAGATGCTTTTCATATTGTGTGTGCGCGCACCTGTATGTGGCTGGGGCGGTGGATGAGTTGCTAAACAAGCGCGGCTGCGGCATTAGGTATTGGGGTTTCGCAGCGTTGTCGTGAAGCCGGCTGGGTCTAAGATCCTTTCCACGTCAATGGGCTTGAACTAAGCTACACCGCACAAATTATCCATGACATTCGTTTTTTTCGTTTTTTTTTATGAGAACTTGACACTCATAACACTGAGCGCACCAGCTTCTTCTGAATATCACAACTCGATCGCGCTCTCCGACCCATGCAAGTGTCAATTCTTTATTCTCGCTGGTCTTGAATCATTTCCAGTAGATGTTTTTAATTTCCAGCTTTCTCCATAGCGTTTGTTCAGTTCTTACGAAGGCTAGTGTGACCCTTCCAAAATTTTAAGCAATCGATAACCACTATGTGGTCCTATTACTTCGCGCGCTCTGTTCCGCCACACTTATACAGTGAGCTGCTTTGAGTGATATCTATATGTTTCACTAAATTCGTGGCAGAAGTCCCACGGTTTCGACGGGGCTGCGATGTGCTTCCATGAATGACAACGTGTCAGGGGCCCTTTATACTATGTTTATCTTCGTCGTTCAAAAGTGTGCTGTACGACGCCTTTAACACATATTTTCTGCATGAAGGAACTGTTCCAAAACATAAAAAAATTCAATTACGCCCCCCCCCAACCTTTATTTGCTTTCTTTGTACCAGATATTATTCTATTTTTTTTTTGTTCTGCTTATGGTGGCCATCGCTGACCAACATGTGGCAGATACAGCATATATATTAGTTTAAGGAACCCCAGCTTGTAGAGCGTAATCCGAAGCCCTCCACTCCGGTGTGGCCCATAGCCCATCTCTTGCTTCGAAACAGTAAATCCGATAATTTGATATGACTTTTGACTTAGGATTATAGTGCCGATAGTATTAGTTGCTATTTCTTTACGATTTGTTTGCTTCCCTTTTTGCTACGCATTTCTTTCATAATTTTATTTTATTTCCCTTCTTTGTGCGTATTGATGTATTGATGTATTGATATAACGATTGATGTCATAGCTGGCTCTTCTGTAGCCCCCCCCGCCCTCCCTTTCTATCAGCAATCATTACATAGTAAAGAACAGGAATAACCTTAAAACATATGCTAGCTTTTTCATAAGTTAGAAATAAGTAAATAAATAAATAAATAAATAAATAAATAAATAAATAAATAAATAAATAAAAGTCAAGGTGTCGACTATATTGTCGTTATTCTGTTTTTTTTACTTTTGGAATGATTCTTGCCCGATTGCTGGAGTTGTTGTCATACATACTTTATTTTAAACGGCCAACTAAAGAAGGAACAACAACAGTCAACCTTTACAAATCATGGCGAACTAAAATAGGGATTGCTTGTCTTAGCGCACATATATATTATTTATACAGATGTGGAAGTCACCCGCGCAAGAAGTGAAAATTGCGCCGGGGTAAGAACTTTGTGGGAACTCTCGAGTCTCTCACGTCCCCTGACGTTCGTCTTCGCCGCGAGACTCTTGTATCTTCTGACGTTTGGCTTTTTCACATGACACACACGCGAGGATGGACGTCTGCATCGCAGTCAGTCGCAGTTACGATGCTACGATGAAAGATGACGCGATGATGACGATGATGATGATGATTTATTGCGATCCCCTTTGAAAGGGGGCAGTGGCCAATGGTCATCTAGCCTGGCTGAACTAATCAGCTATTCTATACATGCTTGTCAGTCTAGCATTTGTCTAAACCTCCTTAATCTTTTCTGTCTTTATTAAAATTTCGATATCTACCTTGGATATGCCTGTAATGGATCCGACAATATCAATATCTTCCCTGTTGTTTTTTTCGCCAATACCCTAAAAGTATCTTGCCTATATCAATTACTGACCTGTTAATGCTTTCACCCACATTGAACCCGACGCTTCTGGATGGCATACGTTACCTGCGGGTCTCGCTGGGTGAATACCTTCGCATCCCATTAGGATTTTCTGAGTGGTCTCCGGATTTTTGCTGCAGCAGGCAGATGTCTCATCGTGTTACAAATATTTGCTACGTTATGTTTTGATCCTGCAGCCGCAGCCTCAAATAGCAAGGCACTGCCTTTTGTGTTATCGTACAGATTTTCTCTGCTGATTTATTTCTTCCCATTCTTGTAAATATCCATGGTCTTTGTTGTTTCCAACCTTTCCATCCAATTAGTGACTTTGCTTCCCTTTCTTTCATTTTTATGACTCCTCATTGCCTATTTATGCTTTCATTTACCGTATACATTGCAGCCAACTTACTTGACTACTTCTTCCATTCTGTGTCGACGATATTGAGGTACAGGTACTTTCGTATTTTAGCAACCCACTTATTTTCATCCATGTTTCTGAGCATTTCTTCAAAATTAATGTTGCTCTGCGCTTCTCTGACTCAAAGAGACCCAGCCGATGTCACCCTTCATTGCCTTTTTGTGATTTTACCGTATGCCTCCAAAGCTAACCGGCCAACCGATCTTTGGTTAACTTCCAACCCCAACAAGATCTCCGATTTGAAGCACGGAATGACATTTGCGAACGTTAGCACTGGTATCATTACTCTTTTGCAAATTCCATTCACCGCCTCGTATTTATTATAGCTCCAAAGTGCTCTACGTTTCGTGATTGATACATTCCGCTTCTGGCACACATCTTATGGAAGTGCACAGAGATCAGATCAATATACATAAAGGACAACATAGAACCGGACCGTCTCGAGGAGCGATGGCTAAGCGCTCTGACTAGCTCGGAACTACACGACCAAGTATGGGCCACCCAGCGGGCCCGGGCAGCGGTGGAAAGGCTATGCCTCGCCGCACATAATGCCCGGGTGGCCTGAACCCGGGCTGGCAACCTCGCAGGTCCTTTTCTCATTGCAGTTGTTTCCGTCCATCCGTCCTTGTCTGTTCTCCTACAATGTTTCGATGCGTGCGTCACCTGACGACGTGGATAATTCTGGCGCGAGAGGAACTTACTTCCTCCACTTAGGCTGTGGTACATCGACAGACACAGACCGCATGAGTTGTAAAGCTTCGGACGAACAGCGGTCCACAGTAAATTGCCAGCGACATCAAGAAGGACGTTTATGGGAGTTGTGATTGAAACGTTACTGGGTAAGGAGTGGACAAAGACTCATAAAAAGTACTCCCTTTCTTTTTAATTAGCCAGACAATCCTTGATTTATTAAACAAAGTGTATGTGGTGTTAAAAAAGCAAAACAGCATTTTACTTTATTGTTGCTAAAGAATACCTTTTCTTCAGCGCCCTCTGTCAGCGGCGCTATATCAATTCCAACGCACTGCCGCTCTTGCGATGTGCAGTAAGGCACGGTCGTAAAGTGCGTCTGCTGCGATACGCCCCTCAGATGTTTTGGTGTTTTGCTCCTCCACGTTTCTATAAATTCTGGTGACGCAGGTTTACCGCTTGCTAAGCGCTGGATTTGAGAGTTGTGTTTTATCGTGGGTCAAAGCGTTCGTTCAGAAGCAGTCAGCTACGAAGCCAGGATAAGTCTCCATTTCAGCTGCCCTTGTGCGGCTTGGATGATGGACGGGCTAGGCATCCCTCGATGCGCAAGAAAACGATGTCTGTGCAAGAATGTGATAGATGGCGACACCCATGCAGCTGGTGTTTCACTGCGCCGTTCTCCCAGCTAGAACGCTCACTTAATTTCGACTTCAAGCGCGGCATACATCGAATTGCGAGATATTTAAGTATGCTTCCCCATAATACACCACAAGAAAAAATGTTTTTTTGTGCCACTGAAAATAAAAATGACGCGTACACTCTTTTTTTTTTGTCGGATATTGCGTTATTTCAATTTTATTCATAGTTCAACCAGAAGTGTCACCTGCACACATAGTTGGCGCTAATTCTCATGAACCTATGCGGTCGTGATAAAGAAAAAGTAATTTCGAGCATTGGTAAAGGGGGGAGGGAAAGAGATAAGTAGAAGGCAGGGAGGTTAACCAGAATAACGTCCGGTTGGCTACCCTACACCGGGGGAATGGGGAAGGGGGACACAAAGATAACAGGGAGAGAGAAAGGAGGGAAGGAAAAAAGGAAATTGCCGTGAGTTCGCTGACGTGTGTGGTCTTACAGAAATTGCATTAATAGTCACAGGTGGTCGCACAAGCCCGTCGTCCTTAAGAAGCACAAAAGCGCCTTCACCACTTTATGAGCCGACGGGCGATGGGGGCGATGTTCCAGCAAGCACCTGCACAGAAAGCGGCCGATTGTCCAGTTTTTGTAAAGTTTTGGCAAGTTCTTGTCTCTCTGGGGTGTATCGTGGACAGTGGCACAGCAGGTGGTCGATGTTCGAGTTCTGCTGGTGCCGTGGTTATACCAATGCGAGGAATGACACTGCGGTTCAAGACATCACATAACGGCGGCAGCACTAACGGCCCTGCGTCGAGCACTGGAATTCGCTGATTCTGACAGACCTACAAAATGGGCTGTGTTCTGTGATTCAAAATCGGCATTACAGTGCATGCAGTCAGTTCTCCGACACGGATGCCATGACCAATTGACATACGAAGTCGCGAAACTTTACCATCACGTCCAACAAAAAGGTCACGAGGTCGTTTTTCAATGGGTACCTGGCCATTGTGGAATCAGTGGCAATGATTCCGCCGATAACGCTGCTCGCACAGCACATCGAGAAGAGCACAGCGTTCCAATTCCGCTTTCGAGGACAGACGCCGCAAGGTAGCTTCGACACCTGGCACGCAGTCTCACACTGACCGAGTGGAACTCGCCAAACTTACGACTTACACGACTGCATCGATTAAACCCCTCCCTGCAACTCCGACCTCCACTTGGACTTCCTCGACGTGAAGCTACGCTTCTCTGCCGCCTTTGGTTAGGAGTTGACTTCACAAAGGCATACTCTACATTAATTGGAATGACTGACAGTGCTGCATGCGAGGTCTGTGGCACCGAAGAAAGCATCGAGCATAGGTAAAAAAAGGAAAGCAACAATTGGGAAGAGATTGAGCCGGGGTTGTTAATTGCATAGGTAACTTTATACGTAATATAGCTATAGAGGTTGGAGTGAAGGAATATAAAGTAGAGATATGCCAAATAGTATACTTCAATTAATACATGTAGTAAAACCTGATAAGCGCAACCAGGATAGGTGGCTATATTTGTCGTGGCGCCGTTCCAAATGGGATGCCTTTAGAAATGATCATACCCTCTGATAAGCCGCTATCATTTGAACGCATGGGCTCCTGTGGACTAGGACGTGCACATGTACTTTGGAATTATTACATGCTGGTCGATGCTCTTCCCGCGACTGTCCGGTGGAAAGTTTCCGTTTTGCTTGGGAGGCGCAGCACTGGTGTAGGTGAACCTGGTCGCTTGGACGCGCTTCTGTTCGCAAAGTCACACCCGCGAATGCCTCGGCCTCGGAGCCTGGCAATAGCGAACATTACGTATTCTCGCAGCATACCAGCGCGGCGAATCGAACTCTCTCGATTACTGATCGTGTTCCCATGAGCATGTTCAATTCCCTACTATTTCGATTAGGCGGCATCCTTGCATACAAGGAGCGACAAATATTCTTATTGTATTTGGCGGTACTGTGTCCTGTGCTGTGTCGTTTGTTATCAAGTTCACTTCAGATTAAGAACTTATCAGGTGAAAAATTCAAGCACAGTCACTGTAAGCTTATTTGTGGATGTCGAGGCAAACCAAAAACTAATTTATTCTGATAACGCTTTAATCTAGCACTTGAACTGAATTCTGCGGATTTACGCGACAAAAACATGGCCTGATTATGAGGCACGCCGTAGTGGGGGATTGATTTCGGCCGCATTTAAATACAACTCACGGCCTCGTCCTCAACATAGAAATGACATAGCTGTTGAGCAACAGACCTAGGTGTATGACGATATACGTAATGCGGCGCTCGCTACGCATTTGTGACAAATTTGAAGTGAACAGTGACGCTTCACGTGAGACTCTAATTATTTTATCTACGTTTGTCTTTAACGTACTCCCAACGCACGGGACACGGGCGTTTTTGCATTTCGGCCCCATCCAAATGCGGTCGCCGCAGCCAGGTTTTGACCTCGCGCTTGACAGCGCAACATCATAGCCGCTAAGCTACCGAGGCAGGAAATTTAACACTTATGGAGTAGAATGGAAATTTCAAAAAACCTTCAAGAGACATTTAAGGAGGGTAATCTTCAAGAAAAAGAAGAAGCTTCAGGACAGATATAATAAATCATTGTTTCTTCCGTACATGCAATATAGACAAGCAAAATATACAGTGCAGAAATATATTGCTGAACTAGAATAAGGGAAACTATCCTTCAAAACTTTTTGAGATGTACAAAGGGGCTGTTTGCCCTGACGCATTTTTAAACGAAGAAATTTCCTCTGAATTATGTTATATGTTCACTCACATTTCTTTAAAATTTTCTTTATTTGCCTTTCGGAACCTTCATTCGGAGAGCAGCTAGGACTGGTTGGTTCTTGGGCCTTTCTAATCCCTAACTTAGGGCCACCTAAAATCTTCCGTGCACAGTAACCCTTTTCGAGCAATCCCATAAGCATGTGCGCGTCTCACGCGTCCCGTGCCGTTCGTTTTTTCTCTTAATCTTTCCTTTTTTTCTGTTTTGCTTTTATTTTGTCATTACCGTGGAATAAACGCCCAGAAGTATGCACTTGCGAAATTAGCCCCGACACGTTTCAAGATAAAGTGGTGCTGCACCTCCAATGGAAACACAGTTACGTTCAACATAACCAAATACGAGTTCTTTGACTAAATGGGGATGACATTGACCAAATACTAAAGAACACAGGGACCATAGTAAACACCGTAGTAGAGGATTAATATTTACCACCAGGAATTTTTTAACGTCCATCCAAAGCTATCTGCACGAGCGCATTTTTTTTTTTCATTCCACCCAAACACAACGCGGACGACGCCACATTTAAATATAACTCACAGCCTCGTCCTCAACAGCGCAATAACATAGCTGCCGAGCAGCCGACCTAGGTATGTGACGATATACCTAATGCGGTATTTATGCTACGTATTCATGCTATGGTATATGACAATATACGTAATACGGTATTTGTGCTACGTATTTATGCTACGGTATACGAGGATATACGTAATGCGGTATTTGTGACAAATTTGAAGTGAACAGTGACACTTCACGTGACACACTAATTATTTTATCTATGCTGGGGATTCTCGAATACGCAATTGAGATTGTCCGATCGCCTACTACGCGATGCATCCACAACCCTTATTTATTTATTTTTTTTTTCAATCGCGCGTATGTTGATGTAGATCACTGTGTGCGACCAATTCATGAGGTGAATAGAGGCAAGAACAAATAATAATTGACACGCACCGGATATGAACGAGCCGCAGTGTGCGGATTTCCGTTGTAGGCTTGTCCTTGTAAAGGTGAGTTAAATTGTTGTGACAACTCATTTATTTTGTTTAATCATTTTTGTAGAAAAAAAGAAAGAACAAAATTATGGCATCACTCATATATTTCCAGCTACTTTCTCATAACAACAAGCAAGCTCAAGTTCACCTTGACAGGAAATCTAATCTTTGGTCGTCGAATTCGCGCAGCGAAAGCCCAAATCCAGCTCCTCATGTTACGGGCAGGTTTATATATTACCGCTTATACATTTCGATATCACTGCTGTAATCCGAACTCAAAGCCGAGTCTTTGAATATTACACGGCCGTCTTCATATTCCATCTATTGCTGCTATTTCTCGGATGTTTTTTTTCTTTTTTTGCCTTTCAAATGTACGTTAATTGTTTAAGCATACAAAATTGGCATTTCAGTTCCGCGGAATCCTGCGAGGTGGTGAAAAAGAAACATTGCGGAGAAGCGATCGACGATGATTGTCAATGTAAGCGAATAGACAAAGGCTTCAAGAAAGCTATTCACTTTCAAAAAAAAAGTAGTTCGTTTGACGGGACATACTTGTTGTAGTGAAGATATTTGGGTAGCATTTGTTTTTTCATTACGTAAGTCCACTGAGAACCAAGCGGGTAACCAGCACATCTGTAGTGGTAGTACATGTAGATAGCATGCACATCTCAAAGTGATCGGCACTCCGCAGCTTGGCTGCGCACCGAGCGCATGCGCCCTTTGCGTCGGTGCTATCGACGGTGAAAGTCCAAACACCGACAAGGGAAACGGGCGAAAGAGTCAAAGAAAGCGGCTCGCTTTAGGATATAAGGAGCATCAGAATGAAAGGTCTCTATCCATTGCCATAGCCTTTTCACCTACAGCTCTACGCGCACACAAGGCGACATTAGTGCAGCGCCAGCATCGTGAACGACAGACGTTCGTGCGAGTGTAGAACGCGGGTAGAAACAACTCGTGGACCACGCGCACTCCGCTACTAGTCTCATCCAGTTTGCTGCGGTTTATGACACAAACGTAGCGCGTTCGTCACGTGCATAACATGGTCGGGCAAGCGCAAGCTTGGTTCCTCACTACCGGATGGGTGGAATACCTTGGCATGTGTCAGCGCCTCGAGCACGAACGTGTCGCCGACCGCTACAAAGCGATAGCGGCGACGGAGAGAGACCTTTACTGCAGGCGCTGCAACTTCTTTGTCCAGTCTTGCGTCATTCTTGATTCCACCAGAGCGAGCTACAGAAAAAAGAAAGAAGTTGACCAGAAAGCGCAGCATGCGATATATCTTATGCATTCGCACATATCGATCCCGGCGCAGACATATCTAGCACGGCAGAACTGTGGCCTCTAAGGCACTGTACAGTATATAGCCATATCCGATCGGGTCGGCTTGTCGCAGACACCTTGGCCCGACATTTCATTTGTGGCTCAAGAAGCGTGCCCGATGTCGCCTACGCGGTGATCTAGGCGTGTGACACAGCTCTGACGACGGTGCTGTAGCTCATGAGTGCGATATATAGGTAACTGTAGACATTTGCGCGCTCTGCACATGCTTACTAAATACAGGGTGATCATTTTTAAGCTTCTCGCAATTGTTAAAAATCGCGTGTGTCAGGTAGCATAATTCTCGTCCTTGAGCTGAATTTTTCGAAGAGGCAGACATTACTATCACCAGAAATCGAAACACTTACTAAGCCAATTACCATAATTTGCTAATTACCTTTCTAATTAATTACCTTGCGCCACATATTGCAATTTACGAAGCCGGTGAGCTTGCTAAACGTATCCACTTGAAATTAATTTCCAGGATGGCACCCGTTTCGGTGTATTATTTCCCAAAATGTGGGACGAAATGCATAGGCGTTTCAGTAACTTTTGTGCTTCAGTGAGAGTGTTTTGCTAAGAAAGTAGTTGGAACGACAGTGCATGTGGCATATTTGATGGCGCATATCTCCAAACAGGGCACAAATATATACATGCAGGCAATGGGGCAAGCGACCGGCCGCCCCTATTCCTCACAATGGCGGCCAGAAATCAGCGTCACCTGACTACAGCACAGAGCTGTGGGCTATTTACGATTCTTCGATATAGACCAAACGAGGATTACCAGGTTCAGCTTAGTACTCTGTCTATATATCTGTGCTGAAAACAAGACTTCCAGCGCATGTGCAGTCGGGAGCAAAAGTATACCGACCACAGGAGCGCGTGGAAAACTGCATCGACGCGCCTACTGTCAAGTGTCGCGCCAAAGCATTGTGGTGCACATGCGCGTCCCATCACATACGCTGGCGTGTCGTACTGCTTTCCCGGGAGAGGTGACGGTGCTCGACGACTTCGCCTTCTTTGTTCCGTCACATCCGCGCCGTTGTTTCAGTGAGTGGCTGCGGCCGAGCTGTCCCACACGTCTGTCGCGCATTGTCATGCGGCTAACAGCCTCCACTGGCGCATTTTGACTCACGCAGAATATCTTGCTCCCTACGACGGAATTATATAATCGGGAACGCTTCCGACATTCGCTAACGCGTAATAAAGAAAGGCTTTGCAATCGATGTTGTTTGTCGCCCAAATGGAGTGCGACTGAGCATCAATGGTGCCTGTATGTACCACTTAACGATTAATATGCCCCCAGAAAGTAGATTACTTTGAGTAATTGTCGAAGGGGACAACCGAAAGATTTGTCCCTTGAGAATTCTTAGGGCAAGCTGACGGGCTACTGTTGCTTTCAGATGCTGTAATGTCGATCTCTGTCGCACTCCCTGCGCGACAAAGGACAGATTTAAAACCATGCCTGAATACGCGGCAGCAAAATTGGAAACATTTCCGATAATATAACGCCACAACAAGATGCAAGGCATTCTGCGCGATTCATCAAAGGGCGAGAGAAAAGGGAGTAGGCTGCGCGATAACATAATTGCGATGCGCAAATGTCGCGCGAGTCAGCTCTGCCGCACCCACTCGGTGAAACAGAGACGAAGGATGTGTGGCAGCAGAACAAGCGGCACCCCGTTGGCGTTTAGTGGACGAGCAGCGTAACCTCGCCAGGGAAAGCGACATGGCGCGCTTGCCGATATGGTTGGACGCACATGCGCACCCCTGATTTTGGCGCCATTCTCGACTGCAGGTGCGGCGTCGCCGGTAGGTGCGTCAATGTAGTCTGGCACACGCTCCCGTGGTCCGTACACTTTTGCTCGCGGGTGTACTTGCCGAAGACGCGCAAGTAGAGCGCTCCAAAGTGAGTATGCGCATTTTCCCAGATGTTGCTGGCACGAGACATTTTGTATGCCACTGCGTGCACAATCAATAATTAAGTACATTTGAGATGAGCTTGGTCACTCCACAACCACGCGGCGCACTGTGAGCTTTATAGTGGTTGATGAAGAAGATTTGGGGAAGAGAAAAAAAAAATTAAGTAAATGTATACAAAATGCTATAGAATGAAAAGCATGCATAGCTGTCTGATTAATTCAAACAGGCTAGGTGACTTTGTCACCACCCCGTTTCAAAGAGGATGCCAGTAAATCACGATCATCATCATTATCACCATCAAAAGGAAATTCCCGTAATGGCTCAAAGTGTGGCGTATACAGAGCACCATGCGGCCTATAATAGAACTGAACTGTGTCGTAAACGAAAAAAATAATAAGATACACACCGGCATCAAAGAACCCAACTCATGTTCACATTATTAGCGTGTTTCGTCGCGGTTAATTAAAACTGTTCGACGACGGCCCAAAAGGACCTGTCGGCTGTAACAGTAAATTTATATTTATAACTCTGCGTTTAATTTCACGGGTCCTGTCGAGATTGCAATATCGCAAGAACCTTTTATCTGTTTCAGAGACGCGTTGCTTCCCTGAGAAAGAGGTTTCTTTGAACTTGGAAAAACCCCTGGAAGATTTCAACTGAGTACTAAAGTTTCTTCGAAAATCGTTTTTCTACGCGCAAAGATGCTTCCCAACTTGAACGCTATCCATTCACTCATTTTTCGATCTTCGCAGGGCAATTGGGAACGGCTTTTTGGCCGCGTGCAACAGTAGCGCCCATGGGAGGTATGTGAGTAGGAACGGAGAATCCATTTCCTCCAGTCATTTTTTATAATATATGGCCTCATGTGATTAGTTATTCACGAAAAATAGCGCTTTCCCATGGAAACCGCGCCGTTTTCCCAGCTCACTGACGTTATTGGCACTCGTTGTGCACGCCCACCCTTGCTGCAAGACCGGCAGGTAGATAACTGCTCGACCTTTCGGTTGTGCAGCCTGTACCACCGTCTATGCTGCGAGTACAGGGCACGTGTAGCAATAAGCGGACGCGTCTGTCACAAGGTTGCCTGAGACCACAATACTTGTACAGGCAACATCTGTGCGAAGCTCACCTGCTGTCCGTGCTTTTCAAAGAGCCATTAAAAGCGGATCAGTCGCTACTTCATCTCACGCTCGTCCTCATAAAAAAAAGTGCGCTAACAGCATAAAACATCACACTGAAAGGCTTACCACTGTCTAGGGAGGAGGAGGAAAAGGGGGAAGGAAAGGTAGGGAGGTCAATCAGACGCACGTTCACCATTGACTAGAATAATTAGGGGGACCGAGAGGCTTTTAGGGCTTGATTACATTACAGAGAGAGAGATAAGAGAGAGAGGGGTGGGGGAGAAATAAAAGATAGGAAAGGCAGGGAGGCTAACCAGACGTGAGTTTGGTTTGCTACCCTGCACAGGAGGAAGGCGTATAGAGATCAAAAAGAGAGAGAAGAGAGAGAGAGCACAGTTTCGCACACATTTGAAGGTTCGTTCCGAGTCTACACATGGTCGCCAAGACCTGTCGACTTGAGGTACTGCAACAATGCTTTCGTGGCTTTCTGTGCCATCCACACGTACGATCATGATCCAGGGATCTTCATTTCCGAAAATGATCCAGAGTCTAGCCGGTTCAACGCTGTGAGGAGAGCTTCACGCTCGACGTCGTACTGGGGACAGATACATAGGATGTGTTCAATCGTTTCTATAGTTCCACAAGAGTCGCACGTGGTCGTATCCCGCATTCCAATGCGGAACGAGTAGGCCGTCGTAAATGCCGCCCCGAGCTAGAGGCAGCACAATACTGTCGCCTCACAGCGGGAAACTTTAGATGGCACTTGTAGCTTTAGGGATGTATCAAGTCTGCAAAGATGACACTTCTAGAGGTTGCGCGAAGACCAGTATTTGTGTGTCATAGATTTAGCCAGGATATGACACTTTCTTGCGGCGTCAGTTCTGCATAAAGGAATAGGAACTGGTTGGGCTTCCAGATGGGCAGACCGGACGGCTTCGTCGGCGACGTCATTACCAGCAATGCCGGTATGTCCAGGTAGCTACTGGAATATAATTCGATGCCCTTTAGCGATAGCTTGATGGTGGTTTTCTCTTATTTCGTATGTCAGCTGCTCATGAGTCCTGTGATATAGCGCAAAATTCAGACTCTGAAGTGCTGCTTTAGAGTCGCAAACTATGACCCATTTCTGAGGTGTCTCTTGCCGGAGGTATTTGACGGCAGCACGCAGGGTAGCAAGATCTGCCGCCATTGATGTTGTAATATGTGCCAGTTTGAATTTGATTGTAGTTTTCCTAGCCGAAACGGCAACGGCACCTGAAAATCTGGTAGATGGGACCGAACCGTCGGTATAGATGTGTATTCGGTCCCCGTATGTCTCATTGGTTAATAGCAGCGTTATCTGTGTCAGAGCTATTTTTGGGTGATTGGCCTTCTTCTTAACATCCAGAATACTTAGGCGCGCCTGAGGCTGCTGGAGCACTACAAAGGGAATTGTGATAGTTCGTAGGCTTAGATACAGGTAGGAGATACGTGACTCAGATACAGGTAGCAAAGTCATAGACAGGTCAAATATTTATCAACGACAGACGACAACAATTACACTTACGATGATCTAGTAAGACACTGAACTATTTATATAGCGGTCCACGTTGTAACAACGCATGTCCGTACTGACGATACCATGAGTCTTCGTAAGATGGTCACTCACAGTACTTGGTGACGACGTTGGAGGCGTCAGCGCTTGCAGACTTGCAGCGCAGTTTCTACGACAAAATCGTACAGGCGGCCAGCGCACGAGCAGATCCTGAATGGCTCGCGTGACAGCACGGCAGGCCCACGCGGGCAGCAACGCGGCAGCGCGGTCAGGAACCCAGCAGGCGGGTTGTGCCGGGCCCTTTCACGTGGCTCGCCCGAACGTTGCACTCTTGACCAGAGTCACCTGCTACTTCCGGGCTCTAACGCTCGTCCACCGCAGGAACAGCACCGGCCTGTTCTGTCTCGTGCACACCCTAGCTCTGGCCTGGAACACTCGGCAGTCTCGTCCCGGCTGGTCTGGTAGCACCGGCTCAGTCCATATTGAGCCTCAGGTTGAGCCCGTACACGCCATGGCTAGCCTTGCAGCGCTAGCTCAGCCATGTACCGTTCCGAGAGCCGCGAGCTTCCGTGCGCGTTCGTCTCGAGCGCACGCATTCACCTCTTCGTGGCTTCCCTTGGCTTCTTTCATGTTGCCATACTAGTTTCTTACTACACTCCCCCCCCCCCCCCAACTTCAGTAAGTTCTACATACATATTTAGCAGTTCCTGAACGTGGGACACCAGTTCAAACGCGAACAACACAACATTACAAGGAACGAATCAGCGCACCACGAACATATGTCAAGAATAAGAGGGTGTGTGTACAACGACAATGCATCAAAACTGTTCAGTAAAATCCGCGTGATTCAAATAGCCAGCGTCGACATTGTCCCCACCCCGTGAATCTATCCAACATGAAAGTCATGCTCTATAAGGAGTATACTCAAACGTAGAACCCTGTTATTAAGGTGTTTCGCTGATTGAATGTATGTCTGTGGTTGACGATCGCACAGTAATATAAACTTTCGGCCATACAAAAAAACATGATATGTTTATGAGTTGCTCAAACTACGGCAAGGCCTTCTCTTTCGATTGTAGAGTAGGCTGAGTCACGTGGCAGTAATTTTCGGCTTGCATAAGATAATGTGTGCAGACGACCTTCAACGTTCCTGCAGTAGGTACTGCTCCTAAGCTTCGTGAAGGCGCATCTGTGAGTAAAACAAATGACTTGTGCAAGTTTGCGGATTTCAGCACAGCCTGCGCGGCCAATAGTATCTTCACGGCTTGAAACGCCTGTTCGTGTCCTCCACACCAAACTAATTCATATGGGAAGCCTTTCTTTGTAAGTTCTCTCAATCCGTATGTCAGCTCAGCCTAACAGGGCACAAAGGCGCGATAGTAACCCACAAAGCCCACGAAGGCTTTTATTTCTTTTTCAGTTTTCGGTTGTACAGCCGCTCGTATCTTCTCAGTAGTGCTTTTTATTGTCTGTAGTATACCTTGCCCGACGATGTGGCTCAAGAAGCTGGTCGTTGGGTAGCCGCCTTCGCATTTTGATGGCTTAATAGTTAAACGAGCCGTTCTAACGCGCTCAAAAAATCTGTTCAGTGTTTCCAGATGGTTTTCCCAAGTCTCGGGGGCGACAAGCACGTCATACAAGTAGTTGAACACATTGAGAATGCCTTCGGTAGTGACTCACATTAACCTATTAAACACTGCCGCTGCAGTTTTGATGCCAAAAGGGCATAAACTTGAAATGGTAGAGTCCGGATTTACATGAAAATGCCGTGAGCTCTCTACACTGGCTGGCCATTGGTACTTGCCAGTATCCTTTAGTAAAATAGAACTGCGAGAAAAATTAAATCCCGTGAGCTTAGCAAACATCATATCTGTGCGAGGGGTCGGCTCACAATCTGGGAGAATAACCTTATTGAGTTGGCGAAGGTCGATGGACAACCTCATTGTGCCAACTTTCTTTCTAACGATAGGTGAGTGGTAGGCCGACGTTAGTCTTCAATGGTGCCCAGCTGCAACGTGTCTTTCACTTCGTTTTCAACGGCTTCTTTGATAGCAAAAGACAACGGGTATAGTCGCATCTGCATCGGAGCCTCTGAAGTTAACTTAATTCACATTGAACAATGTCCGTCTTCCCCGGTAAATCGGAGAAGATGTCTCTGAAGTTGTTCAGAACCTCTCTAACTTGGTGTCGCTCGTCTGCGGTGAGCTCCGGGGATATACTGACGACTGTCCAGTCCTGCGTCTGTCATAGTGTTACGTGTGGTGCATCACCGGGGGAACCCTGGTCCATCGCAATCTCAGTCGGCTGAACGGTGGTACCGCCTGGAAAAATTCGTTGACTTAGTGAGTTGCGCTCTTCGTATTTCTTTAACATGTTTATATGAGAGAGCGTGACCTTATTGCCAAGGTTGACAATGTAATCGAGCTCACTGCATTTTTCGATAACTGGAAACGGATTTTTCTAAGAGAGCACCAGCTTATATTTATCGGCTGGCAATTATACTAGCACCCGGTCACCTGGAACAAGTTCTCGCTTCCTCGCCTTCTTGTCATAATATCCTTTCTGCAGTTTTCTCGCCTGATCTGATTTCTCGTATGAAAGTGCACATGTGCGTTCCCGAAGTCGCCGAAGCTCCATCATATGTCGTCTTTGTCTCATTGTCTAGGCAAGCATTAGACCATGACTCATTGAGAACAGCCATGGGCCCTCGAACATGTCGCCCATATAGCAACTTAAACGGAGAGAACCCAGTGCTACTCTGCAGGAGTTCTTTATAGGCGAACAAAGATGGTCCAAGGTAGTGGTTCCAGCTTTTTTGAACGCTCTTGACACATGCTCCCTATCATGCATTTTAATGTACCATTAAAGCGCTCGACCAGACAATTAGCCATCCGATGGTAGGGCGTAGCAGGTAGTTGTTTCGAGAACAGTAGTATATTAACTATACTAAACTCCTTTATGACTGTCGACATGAAAGAAGAACCGCCATCACTGATGAACTCCCTTGGGATGCGAACACGGCAGAATATGTCCAGGAGGCCTTCTGCAACCGGGCTCGATTCAATTGAGGGTAGTGCAACTTCATCGGGGTACCACGGTGCAACATCTACCATAGCCACTATATAAGGATTCCATTTTTGAGAGGTTGGGAACAATGGACCAATGATGTCGATACCAACTCTAGGGATTGGTATCTCGATTATAGGCATGGTGCCCAGAGGAGCGAGTCCCACCAGATGACGAGGAACCGTCCGTTGACGTACGTCACAAGACCTCACAAACCGCTTTGCGTCGGAATGGACACCGGGCCAGTCCGGCACGATTCGGTAACAAGTTTCCGGTAACCCTGCTTACTGTTTCCGTGATGCTCTGATGGCCGGCTAAGATGCCTTCATGTGCTAATTTCAGCACTATTTCTCGCAGCTGTCGTGGCACCACGAGTTGCTCTAGTTCCCTCTGGCAAGCTAATTTGTGCTTGCGGAATAGCGTCCCGTCTCGAAGGAGGAACACTGTTTCCCGATGGTTCGACACAATTTTCTTGCATAAAGCCTCAAAGCAATACCGTAGCGTTTCATTGTCATTCTGATATTTCTAAAGCGCCTCGCTTGCTACACGCTAAGCAGGGAGTGACTGAACAGGTAAGGTTGTATCCTCCACTGCCTTTGTTCCCGCTGCTTCTCCGTATATAATCTCTGGTTCGGAGGTCATTTCCAACGTGTCGTCCTGTAGCAAATCCTTGGATTTTGCTTGGGACGCTGTAAGGTCACCAGATACTCTGTGCGCGCTGTTATCACGATTTTCGTTGCCGCAGTTCTTCTTCTGTCTTTTCTCTGTCTTCATGCGAGCATTGAAGTGACGTTGCGATTCACTGAGAGGTAATCTATCCGGTAATGCCGCGCCTTTGATGTTTCCCGAAATCAGGTCATAGGGTGGGTCCGCTATACATTTCAAGAGCCCCTCACCTTCAAAAAACGGACTCCTCAAAAAGAGTTTGCCTTCTGGAAGATACCGCACACTACGATCCAGTAAATATACTGGGCTTGCTGTTCCAGTAACTTTCTCATTCAGAACTAAGGCTCGTCGCACGACAACCGTTCTGCAGCCCGTGTCGCTCAACATCTAACTGGGCTCTTTTCCAGAAACCCTTTGGCAATGGGCAGGCCCCTGTTTCCACCAACTGACTCTTCTCGGTTCACCGTAGTGTTCACGACGTGAATCTTTCCATCTTGTAGAACGACGTAAACCTCGTTCTCGATTGACATTGCGTCGGTTTTGCCTATAGACACCATACACGATGCCTCTCCCTTGCCCATTTTTGCGGCGGAAAAGTTCACACTGCTATGACACAGCTTGTCGCCATTTCGGTCATGCGCTTGAAAACCTCATCTGGTTCGCGACCAGCAGTCAGCTGCTCTATGACCTTTCTTGTCACACAGGAAACAGCGGTTTGCGGTCTTCTTAGTTTTACTCGCAGGCTCCAACTTCGCTGCCGCCGGCCCTACTTTCTTGGGGACACGGTCTTTACTGAGGTTCGAGAGCGCCTGCGCTTCCATAAAGCTGTCAGTGTTCTCACACAGTAAACTCAGTGTCTTGTAGTTTCTTTCCTTCAGAACGATTCTGATTGCTGGGGAGCAGCCTTTTATAAACTGCTCACTTATGGTTAATTCTCTCAAAGTGGAATAGCTTCTCTCCATCTTGCACATCTCTAGCCAACGGTCAAATTAGCCGGAAAGTCTTGCAGCAAACTGCAGGTCGGACTCGTTGTCTTCTGGCTTGGCTCGGAGAAATTTCTCCCGATAACCTCCTGCTGTGTACTGGAATAACTGCAGTAACGCTACTGTTAGCTGTTCATAATTCAGAGCAGTGGTCGGATCTAACCGGCCTAACACAGTTAGTGCTTCTCCGGTCACACATAGGCCCAGTGAAAGCCTACTTCTTACGGGCCACCCTTGACACGTCGCGACCTGTTCAAGCTCCTGTAGGTACGCCTCCAGGTCGTCACATGCTTCATTGAAGGGCGGTATAAGTTTTTGAGGACTGGAGACATTTAATGAACCTGTGGCATTAATGCGAGATCCTCCTGGTTCATCAGTCTCAGTTGACTGCGGCCTGTTCGTACTTTCCTGAAGCCGAAGCTTCAGCTCTAGGATATTCAGCTCTTGTTCTTGAGGTTTCCATTGCTATTGTAAATGTCTCTGTTTTGCCCGCTGCGCTTTCGTTCGCGACCTCACGTCACTTAGCGCACTCATCGCGAGCTTGGGCACACTCTTTCTCTACCCATTCTCTGAGCCCAGCACTCTCAAGCCTTAGCTCTCGGCAATGCGCAATCTTCTTTTTTTTTCTTTTTCATGGCTCACCTCCGTATCGACGTAATGGCTTTGGATGTTAATAAGCAATCCTGGCAGGCTCGCCATTATTGTGACAGGAAGTGTGGGCCTAGGATCTCAGATGTGCAGCTGTAAAGATAATCCACATAGAAAACTATGACAGCGGACAGGGCACATGTTTACATGCAGACGTATAAATGACAGAGGCAAATTACCTAAGCAACCCAGTCAATGATCAAAGTTATTATGTATTTTCAGTTTTACACTAAAGACGCCCTTCATCTTTACATGGCACAGCCTGCCCTTGACGAAATGTGGAATGCTTGCGAAGTCTTCGACCACTCACTCATGCCGTTGCGACGAACACAGGCAACATGTTTATTTCGTCTTCCAGGACTTGCAGGCAGGTACGTCGTAGGTGCTTGCGAAGGAAGCTTCCCACAGGGCGCTGGCAGACGTGTGGGGCCACTGTGTCGTCCTTCGGGGCCTGGCGGCGCACGCACAGTGCAACAGGACAGCACACGGGGTCCGAAGCCCCAAGCACCCGATCGTAAAAACGGCGATAGCTTGCTTGCTTGCTGCTCACTTGTGGCGCTTAGCCGGCGGTTAAAGGCTAAAGGCTAGAGGTAAGGTAAGAGAGAAAAAGCTAAATGTATAATTAAATGAGGGTGAAGTATAACGTTGATGTTAATTAAGAAATAGATTTACGTGGCAGATATAGAAATAAAAAGAAATATGTGTAATCATATACAAACCGTAAATTTTGTGGACGTGGGGGGATCACATGACCACTTTCAGAGATATCACGCAACACAACAGATTGAACAGATCCAAATACCCACCACATCATGCCAAACTAAAGACGCATCCGAACCCGGTGACCCTTCACCTCTGCTACCCCGACCTTTATTCATCCGACGAGCCTAAAGCATGCGGAGCACGACCGACGCCGCAACAAATGCTGTCGGGATGAAACGGTAGCGAGCAGCAGGAGTGCCCGAAGAACAGGGTAGACATGGCAGCCTCGAACCTAGGGCCGCGCTGGGAGGCGGCCCTGCAGAGCGACGACATCTCCGATCAACTGTGGGCAGTCCGGCACGCCGAAGAAGCCGCTCGTGTCCAAGTACTCGAGGCCATCACGTCACCTAGACTGGGGTGCTTATGGCCCCAACCCGCTCAAATCGCCGGACATTTCGAATAAAGTTTTCACTCACTAAAATAATTTCTCACTCACTAGAAGACACAATCAGCAATTTAACGATCTATCCACTTATTGATTTCGGGAATTAACACGGTAGCCTTCTTGTGTCACAGAGATTTGCGGAATGAAAAATCTAATTTCTTCCTCTGATTTCTAAATCGACGGCATGCTATTAGAAAGTGATCAATGTTTTCGGGTTCCTGGCAGACAGGACACAGAGGGGATGGCGCCAGACCAGACCTGTATAGGCGAAGATTTAATGGTGGGATGTGGCATAGTAATGTTGTTATAGAGATTTCTAATTTACGTGTCGTACCAAATCATCATATCGTCATATGTCGTCGTATGTCGTATTGAAAAAGTAATCGAATCACTTTTCTGAATAATGGGAGAAGGAAGAGTGAGAGATATTATTCATTACCTTGACGCTGGCTGAAATCGAGCCGGTGACATCCACGTCAAGCGTGTGGTGCCATTCCAACTAGGGCGATGGCTGCCACCCATTCACTTTCGTTTGGATTTGCACGCCTCCATGTTACCCAGGGTAGTGGGTTCTGGCCTTGATGGTGGCAAAGTTGCTATTGCTACCGATTTCATTTCCTTCTTGTTTATTAAAAATAATATATTCTCACGTATCCACAATTACGTATAATTATTTGCATAATTCAATAAAAATAGGAGTTTGTCTTCCTTCTGCGTTGCTTGGCTCCATTGTTCGTTGATTTGACATGGTCATCAATGGCCCAGCATGCTTTCCAATATCGTTAAATGACCCTTTACTTTGTAAAGTGCCGTAGTTATTGTTGAGAATTGTGGCTGGCGTTATAGTACTGAGCAGGTCGTCACCTGAATATTAGAGTGCGGCGTGAGATTCAACTGCATGATTGTCCCGAATAGTCTGTTGACAGCGTGCATCCCAGTCCAGAATATCGAGGTATTCTTTGCAAACGTGCACTACACGCCTAAAGGAGTGCAAGCGCGTCGCCGTACCAAGCACAACGTTCGGCATCGGTCAGCCGCCCCGGCCACACAGAAAGGCACGCTTCTGAATGGGCCACAATTTCTTCGTCCCGCACAGCGGGCGCCGGCGGGTCTTCCGCCCCGCCTGGCAAGTTGTCGACGAGCTGCTGCCGCCACCAAAGCCGTGACTGCTGCGCGCTACGGGCAGCCATAACCATCATCGCACCATCGGTCATGTCAAAGATCGTTTATTCTGCTGCCATTATGAAACCGGCCCACGGCGACAGATTTATTGAGCACTTTATTCTAGTGGTGTGCCGGCTCACCATTCAGTTAGGCCCCGTTCCTCTTGCACCCTTTTCTTCTCCTCCTCCTTTTACGGCAGAAGGGCATCGGGGGACGAAAGCGTGCCCCGTCGTAGCAGCATTGCAGGGGATAGTTTCAGCTGCGGTCTAGACTCCGATAACGTCACCCGTGGGACGCCAAGGCAAGGAGGGGTGGGGTCACAGAGCGCACATCGCCTTAGGCGACGTCGTCGCAGCCACAAGGCACATTCTAACTCCTCTGCCGCCGTCCTGGAAGGAGCACAGCAGGGAAGTAAAAAGAAACCGCGCTGCGGAAAATGAAGGAAGAGCAGGCGGGGGTCAATCTCATCTGCAATGCAATGTGCGACGCCGCTTGGTGACGCCGATTTTCGGAAGATAGACAGTGACTCATCGCGGCGCGGGCATACCACATAAAGATAAGGTAAGAAACTAACAAAAGTTATAATAATAAGGTAACCCAGGGCCCGGAGGTTCTCGTGCATTCGTGGTAGATTTGATAAGCGGATTATCGGCGCGAGAAGGAATACAGCAAGGCAAAATATTTGCGAGAGCAAATATGCAATACACGTACATTGAAGTACATAGACGGCTACACCTGCCAGCGTATTATACACATTGATAATCGCTTGTTGTCGATGCAGCCTAAAACACACTCTCGTGCATAATGAAACCTTTATAGCCATTTAGAAACACCTAGCGGCAAAATGATGTTTAATTCGCTTACATTTAGATCACGTTCGAGGCCCCACTAAGGTTACGTCGACTTAAGGGAGTAAAGGACGGCTTAAAGCAGTTCTGACTAGCCGATGCGTACAGCGAGACACGCAGGGTAAGACTTCCTAACAGGCATGCCCGATAGTCTGCAAGAGAGATTACTGAGTGCACAAAATGACTAGTGCTTTAGCCGCGATCTTATGGCCGCTTTCAAAGTTTGAAAGAAGCTATAGCTTGCAAGACGGACATTTCATCACCATGTCTCCCGACAGAGATTGAGCGACATCTTCTCAGACGGTTCGCTTTATCTTTGATCCTCGTTTATTAATTTCTCCCAAACTGCCTAGGATTCGTTGCTTTATTTTTGCCATTAATTATATTGAAGCGAGTGCCACTTTAATGTGACCGTCCTCCCTCAATGGACCCTTTACTTCGCACCAGATTCATCATGGTGCAGCTAGCCTTGACTTTATATTATCCAAACAGTAAGCGTGGAATTCAAGCATTGAAGTCTTACATCCAAATTAGAAATTCGCGAGACAACATGAAGCGTTCTCTTCGGACTAAGCGTTACCAATGCCTAGACAGCCTGAAGAGCTTGACTAATCCAAGAATCAGCACTAAAGAAGGGGCCCTATAACGTAAGACTATTCCAATATGTTTTATTCCAATCTCCTGACGTCAAACTTGCGTAACCGCCGATGCAAGCATCGGGCGGTCACCCGCAGGGTTGTCTGAACTGACCAATAAAACGTTCTCCTAGTTCATAGGAGGTCACTTTTGTTTGCTTGAGAAACCGAACAACATTGCCTACACTGTCTTATCTAATTGGCTGACAAGAGGCGAGGAGCACGCTCAAATGGAGAGGGATTCGATGGGGCCGAGCCACTGCACTGAAAATCGATAACCGGGTGAAGAGGGTGGCGCCGGCGTTTGCGATTGGTCCCGTTTCACTTACTTAGCTTGCGGTGGCTCCTCGACAATCGCGGCGGCATGCAACGGAAGCTTAAGAATGACGCTAAAACGGATCCTCAGCAAAGAAGAGTTCGCACACGGAGGTCGTAAACGTGCAGAAAGTGCTCAAAACAGTTACACGGCCATGCAAGAACCTTTATTATACGCAAATAAACCCATGCTCTCCGCAGGTGCGAGTAGCCAGTGCCTGAGCGATCGGCGGCAGCCATCTTTTATACCTTTCGTAACGGGGCAGCCTGCGGCTGTTCAGAAGTAAATTCAGTTTTGTTCGGCATATTAATGCATCTTTAACGCGCACACATCACTTTGACGCGGTGAGCTTTTGCGGTTTGGTGACGTCACGTGACAGGCAGGTGAAGTGGGCGCCGCCCGAAAACTTTTGACCATAGCCGAGGGCTAATGGCGAAAAGGCGTCGAATCAGAAATAACTATTTTTCTTTTGTTCGGTCAAATCATGCATAATCAGAGTGCACATTTCATATCAGATGGGGAGCTACTGCGGTTTTCGTGACGTCGCGTGACAGACAGGTGAAGTGGGGGTGGCTGAAAAAAGTTTTTGACCAATCGCGGAGGGCTGATTGCAGAATTGGAATAGAAAAGTTTGGAATAGATTTACATTGTAGCGCCCAAGCATACATTAATTACTCACTTCTAGCAATACATACCACATGCATTAGTTTATAGAGTATATAAAGCACTGATAAGTCGATAGGGAAGTTTGTTTACATCATGGTATTCTTGTCTTACACAAGCGCTGCTCAGTTTGAGTATGAAGGAACAGGGACCGGTGATAGAATAGCGCTCATTCCGTCAACTGTCCCTGTTCCTTCATACTCGAACTGAGTTGCGCTAAAGCAAGACAAGAACATGATGCACGAACTCGCCCATTCAGCAATGCTTGTTAATTACTTCATGATAGCTTGTTTTAAGAGAAAGTCAACTTATAAGAACTTCTGTTGCATAGCGAACACCTTTTGCGCCACGAAGAACTTCTTTCAGGCTACGTAAACTGCATGCACTTTTCATAAAATGACATGTTTGCCTGCATGTAGACATAAAATAAGAAAACATCACTTACAGCACTTGACTTGCGTGACCTGCAGTTGTGAAAAGCTCCCGCATGAACAGATTTCGAGAAGCGGGGAATGTGCTTCGAACAAGCTGCTCTCAACCACTTGGGCTCTGTTGGAAGTGATCCTCACGATGTTAGAGTTTGCGTATTTTCGACGTTCCACTACTGGGGCCCTATGAGGTAAACCTATATCCATTTGTTTTTATTCCAACCTGCCGACTTCAAATTTACGTAACCGCCGACGCAAGCATCGGGCTGTGACCCGCAGCGTTGTTTGAACCACCCAATCAAACGCTCTCCTCGTTTTTAGGAGGTCACTTTGATTTGATCTAGAAGCAAATAGCATTGCCTGCCTTGACAGGTTTTTCTTATCTATTTGGCTGATAAGAGGCGAGCAGACCACGGAAGTGGAGAGGGTTTCGGTGGAGCCAAGCGAGGGCGGTGGAAATAAACAACCGGACCAGGAGTGGGGTGCCGGTGTCTGCCATTGGGCCGCTTCCTCTTGCTTAGGTTGCGGTGGCTGGTCAGAGAGAGAGTAAAATATCTTTACTATTAATATCTGAACGGCGAGAGCAGTGTGAGAGGAACCCTAAGTCGAGGGTTCCTAAGATGATTCTGGCGATGTTTCGAGCTCGTTGTATCACAGCTCGGAGGACCTCGGGAGGTCCGTCGCGGAGGGCATCGCCCCACAGCTCTTTGTTGCGTAGGAGGTAAAGGAGAGTTGGCAAGGGAGGAAAAAGATTTGCAGTGCACTCAGTCGTGACGTGGAAGATGGTGGGCGAGCTGCCACAGCCAGGGCAACGATCTGCATAACAGTGTGGGTAGAATTTATTGAGAGAGACAAGATTTGGAAAAGTTGCGGTTTGTAACTGGCGTAATGCCACTGCGTCCTCTCGCGAGAAGGACTGCCGTGGTGCGGCGTGGGTGTGGCGTGGGTGCGACGAATGCTTTTACAATGACGGAGTATGTCTTTGTAACCGAGCAAGGGATCCCCCCACTCTGAACTAGTCGCCTCACCACGCCGAGTCGCCCGGAGGGAAATTTCTCGGGCAACCGCATGTGCGCGTTCGTTACCCGGCAGCGAGGTATGACCAGGGGTCCAGAGTAAGTGGATGCGGGGAGATGTGGTTGGTGTATTTTGCGGGATCTGTTTGAGAATTTGGTGCGCCGCTCTGGGGATGACACGTCCTGATAGGAACGCCCGGCACGCCTGTTGCGAGTCCGTCAATATATACACTTCCTCAGGAACACGGATGGCGTATCGAATTGCAAGAGCAACACCGAGAATTTCTCCGTAAGCGGCATTTGTTCCGCGCATTGCAGCAGAGTCTCTCAGGGATTCGGTGCCATCCAAAACTACCGAGGTATAGCCCTCTTGAGTGCGTGATGTGTCCGTGTATAAAGTATGTGTTTCCGGGATGTTTGCAAGCATGCGGCCAAGGTATCGTACACGGGCTTCGCGCTGTTCTTTGTCATGCTCGGGGTGCATATCACGTGGCAATGGATGAATATTTAGTGCTTGGCGTATCGCTGACGACAAGATCGTTGGACTGGTTTCAGACTCAAGGGATGGGACAGAGTATCCTAGCCGTGTGAGAAGATGGCGGACAGTAGGAGTGAGTAGGAGGCGCTGGCGATGGCTGACCCAATGTGCCTCTAGCAGCTCACCTAGTGTGTTATGTGTGCCTAAGTTAAAAACCCGGCGTGTGGAAGTATAGTTCGGGAGGTCATGGGCCAGCTTCGTCGCTTTGCGAATCATTGCATTTATGCGAAGTTGTTGCGCTTGGGTCAACCGCTGAAATGGGAGATGGTATGTTAGCCGACTGATCACGCATGCCTCCACAATGCGCAGCAAGTCCTCTTCTCGAAGGCCCGAGCGCCTGTTGGAGACCCTCCGGATCATGGCCAGAATTTGCTGAATCTGTCTGGATAGAACGGCAACAGTATAGTTAGACCTGCCATCCGCTTAGACGTGTAGGCCGAGGATGCGAGCACGATTAACCTGTGGTATGGGTACGCCATCCACATGCACAGTGATAGGGGGAGTAGAGGAACGGCTGCGGGGGCGAATGATTATCAGCTCCGACTTTTCCGGAGCACATCTTAAGCCGCATTTTCTCGCGTACTCGGAAGCTGTGTCGACTGCTTACTGCAGTCGGTCCTGGATGGCTCCGTCGGGAACCCCGTGTCGACCAGACAGTAATGTCGTCCGCACAAATAGCGGGGCCGACATCAGGGATCTGGTCGAGTAGCCGGGCGAGCCCTGAGAGGGCGCTATTGAATAGAGTAGGGGAAAGAACTGAGCCCTGGGGTGTCCCACGTCGTACAAGGGGAATCGTACCGGATCGATGCGGTCCCATTCCTACGGTGGCTGTGCGATCTCGAAGAAATGCGCGGATATAGTTGTGCATACGAATTCCACAGTGCCAATGTGCAACATTGCGAAGGATGAGGTCATGTTCAACATTATCGAATGCCCCTCTTAGGTCTAAGGCGATTAGTGCTTTCGTTTGGGCGCACGACGGAGGTCCTACGAGTTGCTCCCGAAATTGTAAAAGCACATCTTTGGCAGACAGATGAGCTGGCCAAAAATCACGGCGGGGTACAACATGAACGTTAAAAACGTCGCTCAAACGTACTCAACGAAGAAGAGCCGGCAGAGGGACGTCGTATATGTGCCGAAAAGGCTCGACAAAGTTATATTGGCACGCAATGTTTTTTCATTATATAGGCAAATGAATTCGTTCGCCCCAGCAGCTCCGAGCAGCTAGTACGAGAGCAATCAGTGGGCATACATGTTCTATTCCTTTTGGTACGGGGTATATAGCTCCGGCTATTCCGAAAAGAAATTCTGTTTTGTTTGGCATATTAATGCATGTTTAATGCGTAAATGTCACTTTGATGTGGAGCGTTCTCGTGATTTTGGGACGTCACTTGACAGAAAGGCGAAGTGGGAGCAGGCAGAAAGCTTTTGACCAATAGCGGCGGGCGCATGGCGAAAAAATTTTGGAATCGGAAATACTAATTTTTTTCTTAGGTATAATCCCGCGCAGTCAGTCACACCAGATGGGAAGTTTTTGCGGTATTCGTGACGTCGAGTGACAGACAACCGAAGCGGGGTAGCCCGTAATATGTTTGATGAATCCTGGAGGGCTGGTAGCAGAAATGAAATAGAAATGGTTTGGACTAGCTTTACCTTACATCGCCCCTGTGTTGAGTCCATTACGCAATACGTACGTTTTCAATGAGCATGGAAGGCAAGACTGTTTATGCCCATCTCTGAGCTTCTTTAACTCCGTGATGATGTGCATACTGACCTCGGAAATTTCAAAGACGGTTAGTTGGAATGAAGTGTTAATGGCAATAATGCTTGCACTGTATTCTGGCGGGATGATGACACCTATGTTGAGTAATTATCTCTTCCAGCAGATGTCGGTCGTGCAAATTATTGAGCACATCGTACAATCAGTGCCTCTGCGCACAGTAAAGCGGCTACTGGAACAACATTTGAATGATAGTCTCCTCGTCACTACAGTGCTCATAAGCTGTGGTGTCAGCCGTGCATTTGCAGAACGCGTAGGTATTGGTAAGCGCCGCACCCAACCACAGTACCCACCGCGGTATAGCTCAGTGGCCATGGCGTTGCGCTGCTGAGCACGAGGTCGTGGGTTCGATCCACGCCGCAGCCACCGTATTCCGATGATGAGTGGAATGCAAAAATGCTGGCGTACTGTGCATTGGGCGCCCATAAAAAAAAAATCCCCGGGGGTCAAAATTTGGAGTACCAATCTACAACGTGCCCCAGAACCAGATCATTCTTTTGGCTCATAAAACCAGAGAATATATTTCAATTTTTGCCCTAGTCTACAAGGAAACAAGAAGCTTAAGGTAGGGTCAATTGAATGTAGGTAGGCATGTCTGAATTCTTGTCCATTGTGATCAGATATCGCGCGTTGGCGTGCAAATATGCACGTGGCATATTTCCTAGGTATACTTTGTGGCGCAAAATACATTTCTTGAAAATGGACAGAATAAAGGGAGACAGTGAAGCGCCAAACTACCAACTGTTTAATGACAGCCTGAACAAACGTATAGAAGAAAAGACAACTTCCGCTCGTGCGCAGGGAGCCAAGGTGTTACAGAACAACATGGTCATGATAACATACTTTGGATAAAGCACATTTCTATGGAATATAATACGATAGATGTATCGCTGACGTATTGCGCCACACGTATCGTATTGCGCCACAAAGTATACCTAGGAAATCTAAGCACCAACTTGCCGAAGAAGAAGTCCTTTTGGAATATCTTGCACGTGGCATAGTTTGCCACACACATGCTAACGTGTGCCTGACTAGGGGATCTCTGCGCGATGTTTTGAAGGAACGCTTTGGTTTTACTCTTGGGCAGCGTTTGCGACTTTTATTACAGCGGGTGCTGCTCTACAAGCCGGTTGGTAACCATTAAGTCACAGTGCCAATGCTGAATGGGAACAGAAACGATCAAGTGGGGCAATAAATATAATAATTAATCATACCGCACGCAAAAACATACGCCTTGTTATGTCTCGCGAACTGCGAAGATGACTGTTCTGTCATCTGTTGTTCTGTCGGGCACCCGACTTGCCCGACAGTATATTATATAAAGTTAGCGATAAAACCAAGTTACTGTACACATTTTTCTAAACGCACTCGAAATTCCTTAAAAAGTAGGGAATATGAAATAATTACGTGATTATCGCTTGATTGATTTTACCACACAGTCATACACATGAAAATGACTCGATGTATAGTAATTAGACAACTAGAGTTATGCAGTTGATCCCAATTGAAGATTGAAGCGCGCCATCCGATGAGCTTAGAACCTTTCTAGAAATCCAAGAAGTTGACACTCCTAATTATGGCAGCGAAATGAATTTAGGCAAATTTCGCGCAGCAAAGCGATACTGAACGTCTGAAGAGCGCAACTTTCACGCCGGTAGTAGACGCCCACGAGTGAAGTGATTTATCGTGTCTCACAGGTGGGTGAGCATCAAGCGAGCATTCTTATCAAGCCGCGAGCTCGGTTAACGCTGCCTAGATAGCAAGCCTGTGCACTCTGCTTTATGACGTCGTTCTACTTGGACCGAAATTTGCATTGCCAAGCCCGGTGTGGCGAAACCAGCGACGTCAAAATCACCGCGGCTTACCCAGGAGCATCCCATTAGGTTCTATGGCAATCGGGTAAGGCAGCCCAACACCACGGAGCACGTGCACGCGCCTATAGGAGGCCAGTTGTCTCGCTCGCTTCGTGCTCGAGCCACGAAGAGGCACAAGGAGGCACGCCGCTCATGGGCTTCTACCGAAGGCGTGAAAGTTGTGGTCGTTAGGTGTTCAGAATGGCTTTTCTATGTGAGACTGGTCGCAATTCATTTGACTGTCAAAATTAGCAGTGTCAACTTCTTGCATTTTCAAAAACGGTTATGAGCCAGCTCCTCGGATGACGCACTTGGTCTTCCCATTTGGGATCAATTGCGTGGCTCTTTTGGCTAAAACGTGGTTTAGTGTTACGTGCGTAATTGTTTAATTATCACATGTATAACTTCATGGTAATATCAATGAGTAGGAAATAATTTATTTATCTCATCTTTCCTTGTTTCAAAGTATCTCAAACATATTTCGTTAAATACCCGGTGTAACGAATGCCAACTGCACGGCAAATGTATATCAGCAAGAAGAAGAAGTAAAAACGCCGATTTCCCACAACATAACGCCTTTGCGAAAGGATAAACTATTAAAAAAACGAACCTCGAAATAATTTGTTATTTGCCGATATGTGTGATGATGTCATGACCAGCTACTTACGCCATACTCGTAAGGCACAGAGCTGGCAGTGAACCGCCACATTTCTTCACCATGTACCAAAACGACAGGTACTTTTCGTCACATCACGAACTTATTTGCAGCATCAAGCTTTCCAGTCCCGGTTTTTCGCTTTCTTTTTCACGGTTTGTTGGTGTACTTGTGTTAAACTGCCGTGAGACCTGCTTAGTGGGTATGGTGTTGGGCTGCTGAGCACGAGATCACCGGATTGAATCCAAGACACCGCGGCCGCATTTCGATGGGGGAGAAAACACCTGTCTACCTAGATTTTGGTTCACGTCAAAGAACGCCAGGTGGTCCAAATTATTCCGAAGCCCCCCGCCACGGCGTGCCACATAATCAGATAGTGGTTTTAGCACGGAAAACCCTATATCTATATAATTTTTATCCTTGCGTAAGCTACCTGGACGACACTTTTTGGAAATGTTTAGGCCTTATCTGACCTTTCACCATGCTGCTCACACTGCCAATGCCAAAGGTTTTCATCAGAACTCTCATATTTGTCACAACATTTTGCCGCAGCACAGCGCTGGCTCTATCAAACTCCACTGGCACGAACTTTGGCTAGAGCTCGCACATACCATACCGCCACGGCGACATCTACCGACGCATGACACTGATTAAGCCTTCGGCAGCACACCAAGTAAGGTCCGCATCATAGTACAGGGGAAATCGTCCATTCAGCAGATGTCAGTCACTCAGTCGCGCTGAAACTTTTCGATTCACTTTTTTTGAGTTCCATACGCCTAAATGAGTATATGGCCCACGAAACGTGGCGTTGGAAGCCTGGGCCCATATTCACCAAGAAATGACAATCATTCCACTCTGTTAAGACGGAATGACAGCGAAAGCTGACGACAGCCAAAGCTATCAAACGAAAAGCGAAGTGCTTTCACTGCCATTCCATCTTCGCAGAGTGCAACGGTTGCCTGAGCTCGTGATTTCCGTTCCCGTTCAGCATCGCGGGAACATTCTTCGTTGGTGGCCGTTTCGTGCCGGCGCCGTTTACATTCTCGTTGCTGTTCCCTCCGGCAATCCTCGTACGCACGTTGTTCTTCGGGTGTACGAACTACGCGTGTCCACCCCATCGATAACGCGGCTGTTTTTAGCATCAATACCTTTCCTGCTTATATACTGTGATAACCTTGATGTCACGCTATTTTTCACGGCGAGCGTTGTAATCTGTCCCGCATTTGGACATCTGCGCCACCGCACTGCACCCGTACTTGATCACTCACAAAGCAAATAATGAAACCCTTTGTGTATGGACTTGTTAGAAATCACTAGGTCTGTTTCTGTTGCCGGATGCCGAAAAAACTACGGTAGGTTAGTCACATACAGCTTTCGCTGTAAAAAGTGCTTACGCTAGAAATAGAAACGTACTAGAACGGATAGAACGGAAAATTGGGCTACTTGGTTTACACTAAACATGGTCCTAAGTAGCGCTAACTTTATATCTGTTCATATCTGGTTCAGAATTGCACCACGTGCGGATGCCAACCACAGCTTGAACGAACCACCGTCTTGTAGTATAGGCATAACAACACGATCACAAAGGAGATAGCCGAGGCTTATTACATACCTTGTAGTGCTGACACGTGCGTAACTCAGACATCTGTATCACTGATGAAAGAAGAGATGGGTTTCATGTACATCCTGTGTTAATGTATGCATCACTTTCTGTATGTTCGCTTTCTGGCTGGTTCCGTCTTTCGTGTACTAAAGCTTCTTGTTTTCGTGCGATAAACTTCATTTGAACGTTGTAGCACTTTGTGCGTGTCTCTCATCTTCCTTCTTGTGTTTCGTGAAGTTAGCGCTACTTAAGACCATGGATGCTTACTTGCGCTACAAGTGTTGTTACAAGCACATGCCGGCCAATCGTATTATGGAACTATTTGTAACGAAAACGGCCGGCCAATGGAGGGCAGCACTTACAAACAACAATTCGGGTCTTCCAGTCAAACATTAGGAAGCAAAATAAACGATTTAGGCTTGGCACAATGGTAAGCAGGACGAACACAGCGCTTCATTACCTTTGTATTAAGTCTTAATTTTTGCGCTGCTCGCCTGAAGAATAGAATGCCAACTTGCCCTTCAGCTAACCATCCTTCTGAAGTTTAAAACTGTCTTTACGGTCGCATTAAAGTCTCCTGACTTGCCATGAAAGAAGCACCGCGATATTAAATTAGGCGTTATCTGTCATACAATACAGAGACTGCATTTAGGTGCTACAGAAGAGAAAAAGAGTACATTTCGACATTTATGTGAGATGATACACGCAATGTTTACCCAGACACTGTGGACGCAGCTGCCCCGGTTTTCGCTATTAAAGTTAGCGAATAAATAAGCAACATTTTGAAACACTCTAAATTTTTTTCTTAATTTGGTTTATGACCTTTGAGGCAGTTTTATGTCAACCCAAATCATTAGAGGCAATTTTGAAATACGGCTGTTAACTGCACCGTAAACAACATTAGTGTTTCTGCGCGCTGTATATTCTCATTTAATTACAATTAATGCATATATTACGCAGTTCATGAACGTTTCAAGGGAAACAGGCACGTTGAGATAGGCATTTTCTTTACTTTCTTTCCGAATCGGGTCACGCATTTACAAAACTATTCTTCCTCTAGAAAGGTGCCAGCCGATGGCAAACAGCTCTTGCGAGCAAAAAGCTTTACGAATCGACCCAGATTCCCATATATTCCAGGGGCTACCTTGATCAACCAACAGCATTGGCCGCAAGCGTTAAACGTGTTCAACGTTTACAGCGAAGCTGTCTACCCTCCCATACATTTTTCAATGTCCGGATGGATGCTATGAGCGTCCCCTTTGGAACGGGTCGGTGGGTCGCACCACCAAGCTCTTGCTATTATACTTCCTAATGTCCTACCTAGGTTAAAAAATAAAAACCCCACGATGAATTCCCATAAACAAATTTTCTGACCCCATATATGTATTAGTGAACTTTGTTTTTGTAAGTCTCCGTTGTTTGTCGTTTCCCTACGTCTCTTCTAGTCGCCTCTTATTAATCTCTATTGCGGACATGTTTACTTTCTCCTTGCTCACACACTGGGCCTCAAAGCCCCGCGCCCTCTATGAGGAGGCAAAGCAAACCAGTAAGCCATATGCTGACACCTGGCGTAGCAGGAGGAAAGCTAAGAAACCACCCAATACATCCTTTCATACAATAATTACTAGAAGAACTGTGGCGCAGGTGTCTACAGGAGCGGCAATCGGGACGGTTCAGCGAGCATGGTTAATTATGGGAAGTAAAGAGATTTGCCTAAACTTCGTCCTTTCGCCTTTAAATGTCTCTTCGACTTTGTAAGTTCGTTTCTTTCAACAAAGTACTGCGCAATAAATAACTAAATAAACATTATCAAGGGCATCCACCGGCAGGATTCGAACACAGGACCTCTAGTACAGAAGGCGGACATAGAAACCATCACGCTGCGGACGCGTGCATCCACAAGCGGCATAGAACGCCATTATTAATTTCTTGCGGGCAAGCCAGCGTCTTGAGACGCTTGGCGCGTTTGAATTTGGACACCTCGACAGGTTGAGCCGCTATTAGCGATTGTGCGTGTTCGCAGAGTATTGTACAGGCGCGGTAGGGAAAAGCCCCAAAATAAGTAAACTTTTACGTTCTGTGGTGTGCTTTGTCTTTTTCACAGCTCCGCTGGTAGCACCCATTCAGAGTGGAATGTCTGCTATTTTTTGTCGTGATTGACTTTCCTTAAAGAACAGCCGTGTCTGTCCGCTCCTAACGTGACCGCCTGAGAACATGACGGGCTTCCACGGCAGTGTTGCAATATTGGCTGTCCCTGTTATCTCGCTTGTGGTTACTTCGCAGCTGAGCGTAGGCGGACATTTGAGTACTAGCGCCGAACAACGGGACCGCAGTTTTTTTTCTTAGTATGGTGATCTATTCTAATTTATATCCACCAGAATAAGGCAACTGCATTAATACTTATTCGGCCGAGGCTCCGTACTCGCCGCCGGATCGAGGTAATCCGCAGCCGTTACTTAACTGTTAGAATCGTCTCGGATTAGCCAGATGACGTTGGCTCCCGGGAGGGCGTACGGAGGTAGGGGAAGGGAAAGGGGGATTGATCGAAAACAAAAGGCCGACCGGGCCAGCATGGACCATTCGGCGCTCGCTTTCCTGGCCATGGCCCTTGCTAAATAAAGACGTACGGTCGTTCACGGAACAGTGGCGCATTGGCCGTGGCCGATAAGCTCGCAGCTAGCCGCCTTCTGCCTTTCCCACTGGCGCGCCTTCCTTACTATCTCTTGGCCTCATTTTTTCTTTTTTTGTGCCGTGAGCTGCAGGGGGTCTTGCTCGGGCATCGCGACGAATCCCAGTCATCGTGTACGAGGTGCTTTCGCGACTCGCAGAAACTCTCGCACATGGAGACGCGAAAAAGGAGGAAGAACGGAAAGAGTGAAAGGACAGAAAATGAAGCGGAGCGAGAGAATTGAGGACGCTGAAAAGACGAGCAGGAAGTGAGGAGGAAAAAGAAGGAAGAAAAAAAGAAACTGCGGTGAAGAGTTGCCTCCTATAAATTTGGATTGGGAGAACATTTCCCAGAAGTAATCCGCTCCAACGTTGGGGGATGTGTTGCGCGCCTAGGCTGCCTGCGCTCTTTCAGTTTCTCCGGCTGTTTGTTTTGTCATCGCGAAGAGCCCGAAAAGGGACATAGGGGACCAAGAGAGAGAGAGAGACGTGGCCAAGCGCCTCGAGCGTAGTAAAAATTTACAGTTGACGGGCAAGCTAAACAGCGACCGAGTAAAATGGCAAAAGCTAACTTAGACAGCAGCTACAGTATCTCGCGGAGCGAGGAAGAGAGCAAGGCCGAGATATTTGTGGGATCGAAAAAAAAAATGAAATAACAGAGACACAACCTTCGATACAAACGAGAAAAAAGACAGCAGAAGAAGGCTTAGGGCGACAAGAGGATAGGTGGTGTAGGTGGGGTGGAGGTACCGTATTAATAAATCAATAAAAGCAAACCAGCGAACAAAATGGTCAGCGCGGCACCGTCGGATGCAGCGCGAAGACGCCTGGCCGCAATAAAACACGGCGGAAGTGGCGAACGACACGGCTGGCCATAGCCGCGAGGCGAGCCTCTTCGTGCGGCAACAGCAGAGCGCTCCTCCCGAGGCCCTTGCCGCCATTGGCAAGTGAGCAGCGTGCGTGTGTTGGGAAATGGCGCTTCTTCTGTATCAAACCGGAAATATCCGGCGGAAGTAAGTTGTGCTCGTTTTTCACGGAAGAGCTATTGGCCTGGCCGGCCGTTTCCGGCGACCATGGCAGGCCGAACTGGGGAGCGCGCGGTCCGCGTTTGAAGCGTGGTCATTGGGGGCTGTCCTCGCGCGCCGCCCCGAGACGACCACTCCGCTGCCCGGCGCCGACCGGAGGAAATGTGCGAGCGCCGCCGCGGCGGCGGCGACACGTGGGGCCTGCTCAACGAGCGCGCCCCGAGGACACGCCGCTGGCGCGGAGCACCGAGCGGCTTTTGTTCTTCCAGAGAGTTGGCCAAACATCGCCGAAAGCGGAGAGTTGCGAACGTAGCCCTGGACAGGGCGCCACGCTTCGGCGTAACAGCGCCGTTTTGACTCAGCATGTTCCCCGGGTGTCGCTGCCCGCGCTATCTTCCACTTGCTAAGTATGCGATGTGTCAAAGAAAAAAAAATGAAAGAGAAACCAATGTACCGAAACACCAGTCGGGTGATACAGCTAAAAGTTTCATAAATAAGGTAAAAATTAGCAGCGCCCTTAAAGTGCATTATTAATAGAGGTTTCATCAGCACGACCGACTCCGTCTGCAATTGTCGTTACGCTCTTTGGGGTTCTATTCTTGTTGGTTTACATTCACGCTGGACTTTGAGTAACAGATACTTGGATATTACAAATTGCTCGTCAATACTTTTGTAATGCGTGGTGGTCATCCTGATTGGGTTTATTGCGCGATTTGCTTCAAACGAAGCATAATGTGATTAAACTATCAGTGAGAAGAAAGTGCACCGTAATGCAGTGCTAACTGCGACAGCAGGTGAAAGCTCTAACGGGGGGTTGCTGTGCTCATTCTCGCCCCATTCTTTCCGTTACGCCGATGAGAATGGCGGAAGTAGTCGTCAACGTGGTTATCCCGTCTTCGCCATGCCTCCTTGTCATCCTCAGCTTCACCTTCACCACAGGTTTAAGACAAAGAAAATTTCGCCCAACTTCACAGCATAGCTCGTGCTACACTGCTATACACTTCAAGCCACCCCAAATTCGCTTCTACAGGGTGTACATAATAACATGGGACAAGCTATTAAAAAGCACGGTATACGAGATACGAGGACGGCGCCAACGATGTTTTGTCTGCAGAGGTCTTCCAAAAACTGCAGTAGCTTTTCTATTATGTTTCTTCTTCTTCTTCTTCTCCTTCTTCATCATCATCATCATCATCATCATCCTGGCTACGTCCACTGCAGGGCAAAGGCTTCTCCCATACTTCTCCAACTACCCCGGTCATGTGCTAATTGTGGTCATGTTGTCCTTGCAAACTTCTTAATCTAATCCGCCCACCTAACTTTCTGCCGCCCCCTACTACGCTTGCCTTCTCTTGGAACGCATTCCGTAACCCTTAATGACAATCGGTTATCTTCCCTCCTGATTACATGCCCTGCCCATGCCCATTTCTTTTTCTTGATTTCAACTAAGATAACATTAACTCGCGTTTGTTCATTCACCCTATCTGCTCTCTTCTTATCACTTAACGTTACACCCATCATTCTTCTCTCCATTGCTCGTTGCGTCTTCCTCAATTTAAGTAGAACCCTTTTCGTAAGCCTCCAGGTTTCTGCCCGGTACGTGAGTACTGGTAAGACACAGCTGTTATACACTTTTCTCTTTAGGGATAATGGCAACCTGCTGTTCAAGATCTGAGAATGCCTGCCAAACGCACCCCAGCCTATTTTTATTCTTCTGATTATTTCAGTCTCATGATCCGGATCCGCGGTCACTGTCTGCCCTAAGTAGATGTATTCCCTTACCACTTCCAGTGCCTCGCTACCTATTGTAAACTACTGTTCTCTTCCGAGACTGTTAAACATTACTTTAGTTTTCCGCAGATTAATATTTAGACTCACCCTTCTGCTTTGCCTGTCCAGGTCAGTGAGCATGCACTGCAATTGGTCCCCTGAGTTACTAAGCTTGACCAAGGCTAATTATCTAATATAACAATTTTGATCTAGTGGCGTAACCTTGAATTTCGAAATTTTCTTTCTGTTAGAAAATCATATTCGTTTGATTTCATCCCCCCTTCGTAATCCTTAATCAGCATTTCTTTCTTGTGTTTTTTCTTGATACTTCCAAACACGAAGAAAAAAAAAATTCGGAAGCGAGCGCGCAGCCCGCACGCCTCGCATATGCGACAGCAGCGCCGGGATTATGTAACGGCCGCAACCTTAGTCTTTGCACCCGCCGCAGATTGCCTCCAAGGTACGACGCGCGCGCGGCGTATGCGCATAACTGCGCGGACAGCCAAGCATGCGCAACCACGGTCTGGCTCGAGGTGGAGACCACCGCTCTCCTCCCTTACGCACGCTTGATCACGTTACTTCCAGCAATGGGCGCGCCCCAAGCCACCGTCCTACTCGGCTCATTCTCGAATGCTTTGGCTCTCACCCGCACATACGGCTCGGGCCAGTTATTCTTATCGCGCTTGGACTTATTACGTACCACGACGGCGAAAATACGCCACCTGCGTCCATGTAATTACTATCGCAACAAAAGACTTGCGGACTTGCGGAAAACCTGCGGACAGGAATCTGTTGGGCCCGTTTTCATATCTCGTAGCCTGTTTTATGTATTCGCGTGGCCCATGTTAACTGGGACATCCTGTATAGCACGCCATTTTGACCAACAAGGTTGAGCCAATCAACGCATCTCCGTTCTGCGAAATTAAAGAATTATTCGCGACATAAACAGTCACTTCGTAAGCATCTCTGGAGCACACAGATCTGCTAATACATGAGAGCATGATATTCAATGGTTTCTCTTTTTTCCCCTTTTCAGGTGTTACATATGAGCGTACGTCAACAATCAGCGTGGAAGGCAACCCGAGAAGCCCTTGCTTTCTTAAAATAAAATGTTGCCCTCCCCCTGCCACCGGGATCCGTATCTCATGCTGGAGCGGCAATGTGCACCTCGGAGCGGCTGCGCACTAAACAGTGCACTATCGCGCAGCACTCGCTTTTGCTAATTTATGCAGGGTTTCACCCATAATGCAGATTCTGAGAGTGATGGCGTCTTTGCATATACTTCTGAGGCAGAAACAGGCAATATATAAGCGGACGAGGCAAACCTGCGGACTGGAAAGAAATTTTTCTCCAGAAAGTGGCGGTGCCATTTGGGGACAGTTGTGATGTTTCGTGTTCTGAAGGATCGATAATAGGCGTGGGAGAAAAATAAAAATGAAGAGCTTCATGGCATCTGCCGCAGTCCCATTTCAAAGATAATTTTATTTGATTTATTTTCCTTTTGAGATAGATGCGCCGGACGGTAGTCTACGTCAGAGCCGACTATCCTAAATTTTAAAACTTCCTTACTCAAGGTTTGTCTCATCTTCGGGTACAAGCACCGAAAACACAGTTCAATAACTATACGATGGCCGCTCATTATACAGGAGTGACAATCCAGGATATTATGCTCCTAATATACATCCAGCGAGCCATTTTATGCACTGAATGTGTTCACATTGCAGGAATAATTGCTTCAGTCTCACGTTTGTGTTTGTTTCCTGCTGAAACTTTGCATACCTAAGTGAGTTGCTTGAAATACATAATGTGGTGCTTACTTTATTTCCTTAGAGCCGTCCTCCTTATGTTCAACGGTTCAATGCAACCAAGAAATATACTCATGGACCCGAAACAAGGTGCGAAATAGATAGAATTGTATAACGCTCGGTGCATCAAGGAACACTTTGCATTTTGTTAAACGCTGGACCCCGTTGAAGCCAACAATACTGCCGTTTGTCTTTTCCTTATCATCAGATTTGCTTTGCCTATTTCCTGACTTGTGCAGAGCGTGGCTTCACAACAAGGCACTGCCTGCTCTCTATTGGTCCTAAAGCACGGAAAGCACCTTTTCTCTCTTTTTTTTCTACCTTATTGATATCACACACGCGCCCACTGTGTAAGTGGTTGTTTGTCTTGTATTTGCATCTAGAAAAAAAAAAAGCAGCACAGATCTCGCTGGCTTCCTTTCCCACAGCGCCGTATTAGGGACTGGTAGAGCAGGGAATGCACAAGGGAGCCTTCAACGATTCCCCAAGTCGAGCAGATGAGAACGGCGGAATGGGAAACCAGCACTGCGAAGAGCACAAATCCTCTTAGGCTCCCGTTTCCGCCGCACCTCGGCGACTATATAAGGGGATTTCCCCAGTTGTGGCAGCCTCCCGCGTTGGCCTCTATTTTAATACGATTTCCGCGGGCGCTAATCTCGCCCCGGACTAAATGAATCTAGATAACATGGGCTCCTCTTATTGAGCAGACGCTCGGCATCTTATCTAGAATTTCGTGCATCATTTCCTGGATTTTTCTTCTCACCCAGCTCATTTGAAGCGCCCTGGTATTGACTGACATAAGGTTCGTTATGAGACTTCAGTATCATACAGCGTGACAGTCAAAGTTGTTTTTTGGGAGAGACGGAGGGGATGCGCAGAAAACTTCGATAGCGAATGCAAACATTTCTCGCGCCGCTGACGAGTTAATCATCTTTGCTTTCTTCAAACGCCGTACACGATAACTTTCTTTTTTTGGGGGGTAGACAAAACGCGTTCTCGGATTGATTAGATTTTGGGAATCTAGGTCACGACAGAAATAGGCTCGTAATTGAAGTGTGCGCTCCATGGAAATTTCATTTAACAGTTGTGTTTTGAGGCCCACTCCTTCGGCTTCAGCATAAATAAAGGATGCGATGATGATGTTTGGTTTCGCACACATTTTTAAAGTCCAGGTGGGAGAATAACCTATAGATAACCCATATGTGAGCAGGTCCTCTCCATGCCCGTTGCCAGGATGTGCGTGGAATAGAAACGCTATTCGGCTTGCAAATGGCTCAAGCAACCGTACGGTAGATATTTCTTTTGTCATCGAAAAATATCCCGAAATATTGGAGCGCGTAGAAGAAAACGCTTATGAACTGAAATTACGAAATGGTTGAAAATGAAGTGAAACGATTATGTCACAGAGGAATAGAAAATATTCACGTTGAGATCGGTAAACATTACTGCGTGAGTACGAAGTTCCCAGATTCCATAACGGAGAGTTATGTTGGTTGGGTGGAGGTAAAACACAGAAAGTCTCGGTTGGCAACATTTTTTTTCTTGTTTTCCTTTTTTCCTGAAGTTCTTCTCCATTAAACGGGCAGCATACAGTCGCAAAGAGTAGCCTTTAAATCTGGCCTACATGACAGATAGCCTTTCATTTCCTTTGGCTCAGCCTTAGAGTCGTCACCCTTCCCGTACGTGGACCAGTGCAGTTAGGAAGCTGGATACCCTCCTCTCCTGCACTTCCCTCTTCAGTAATCATCCATGGGCACTGCTCGCCAGCTGGTTACTGCGTGGTAGTAATTTCACAGCTGCACAAACCTGCTGGCCGAAAATTGCAGTGCATGGACAACGCTTCGCTTTGTACGCCAGAAGGTTATTTCACTCATCTGTGAAGGTAGGGGAGGCCTTAAGATCTTCGGCGGCGGTCTTCATACTTGGCTCGCCCGTGGCAGTACTGTGTTATCACGGAGGGTGACGTCTCTCGTCACATTCCGCTGTGCATTAGAATCGAGAAATTAAATTCTGGTGTTGGGGGCTGATAGTGAATGAAAGACATACCTCTACACAAGGTTTTTTGCATGTGTCATAGATTTCAAGGAAAAGCCAAATCAAAATGTTTAACTCCAATCATGAAACTGGCTTCCCCTTGCGTTTGCTAACAGCGTGTTAACCGAATACTGCTACATACTTCCGACGTATATTGAGG
This sequence comes from Dermacentor andersoni, assembly GCF_023375885.2. NCBI lineage: Eukaryota > Metazoa > Arthropoda > Arachnida > Ixodida > Ixodidae > Dermacentor > Dermacentor andersoni. The sequence goes on along the minus strand of NC_092814.1, from coordinate 168,009,917 downwards.
TTTGCGTCGCTGTAATTTCGTCCTCGTAGTTTACTGCAGTTTGATCCCAATGTGTAGAAAATGAATGCGTCGGTAGCTTTAGTTAAACTCGCATATCTGTGCCCTCATCCCTGAAACAATCGTCAGTGCGTATCTTTTGGTACGATGATACTGCACGCAACAATAAACTTAAATCCAAGCTTTAGACTAACGGCAGCATTAGAATAAAAATATGATTGTGTTTTAATTCCTCGTTGCGGCTGTGTACGTTTCACGAATCTTAATATCGTTGAGCCAGAAGATATGTGGCGATAATTTTTAAGTTTTCCGCATTTTCTAAAGATCGTCTGGGGCATAGCATAATTCTTGCCCTTGAGCTGGATTATTCGAAGAGGCGAACGAAACACACAAGAAATCTAAACACATATTGAACTAACTAACAAAACTCACTAAGTAACTTCTTAATTAATCACTTTACGGCACATATTGCAATTTACGAAATGTAGCCGGTGAGTCCGCCAGACATATCTACTTGAACTGAATCACCAGGATGACACCAGTTTCGAGATATTATTTCCAAAATGTGGGGCGAAACGCATGGGCGTTCCATTTACTTTTGAGCCTAAATACATGAACAAGTGTGTTGTAAAAAAAAATAATAAGAGGGACAACTGTGCAGTTTTACGGCGAGTTTGACGGCGCATATATCTCGAAAGTGATGTCATCCTGAAGAATCATTGCAAGTTTATACACCTTGCAAACTCACCGGCTAGAATATGCGAATTGCAATATGTAGCAAAAAGTAATTAATTAGAAAGTTAATTAGTGATAATTTACAAAATTATTTGAACCTGTGTTGCGATGTTTCGTGCAAGCAATGTTCACCTCTCTGAATAATCGAGCTCAAGATCAAGAATCAGGCTATTGCAACAGGTGATTTCAATAAATTTCTGAAAATTTTTCAATATGATCACGCCAGTATATCTATAGAAAAACCTCCGCGTACATACCCGAATGTACTACGGACACTGTTTAAGGTAGGTAGTTCTGTTACGCCAGTTATACTACATTGCTTATGGACGCGCCTAGAGCGGGAAAAAGCCATGACTTCCAACGCTGTAATAAACATGACCACATTCGTAAAAAGAGGGTGGGAACACACACGTTTTTCATAACGCTTGGTTTTGACAGCGAATTACTTCCAATTCTGTCAGCAGACGGAATGCTCTATAGAGTCATCATAATAACGAGAAAAGGCAAAACACCGCAAAAACAGAAAATCATCAGCCATTCCACTCTGTGAAGGTGGATGAGCAGCGAAGCTGTTTAGCACACGACACAGAGGTGACACAGAATTTTGAACAAAGGCATGAACTAATTCACCATGATTTTTATATGCATTCGCGTGGAAAACTGGACCACCACCCCGAGGAGCCGGAGGGAACAGGACACGCGTGACGTTTCGACGCGACCGCCGCCAGGGGAGAGCGGAAGGAAAGTAGATACGGAAGCGCTTCGAACACCGACAAAGAGAGGACAGTGCGAAAGTAGCCGACGCGGGTCAAAGTGTAGTATCTGTTCTTATCAGCTTAACATGTGATACGGGTTCTATTTGGACCCAAGATATTTAACTTATTTTTGCAAGTTCGAGGAGCGCTTGTAGCCTTGCTTGCTGAGCGCTTGTAACCTCTGCCTTACGGGGATATGAGCCATTGCATTTTTCGCTTGCTTACGGGGGTATGAGCTGCCGCATTATGGCTTGCTTAAGGGGGTATATGAGCCATTGCATTTTTTGCTTGCTTACGGGGGTATGAGCTACTGCATTTTTGCTTGCTTAAGGGGGTATGAGCCATTGCTGATGATGACAGATGCCTGTTTTGGGCTTGTTTTTTAATAAAACGTACGCTGTTCTGTACGTTGTATGCGTGATTCTAATGAATGTACACACTGCTCCTTTCACTTTGCTGAGCGCTTGTAGCCTCTGCATTACGACCCAGGTAGCACACAAAGTCTTCAAAACGTCGTATTAACGGATTGAACGTCTCAAATAGATTTTTAACCAAACTCGTTGCAAGCAGGTTAGCTTAAAAACGAGAGGTGAATACGTTTCGAAAACTTTTCATAAGACTCGCCGTATGTGTTCAATTAGCGTACTGGGGTTTCGACGGTGCCATTCTTGGCGGGAGAATTCTACATTTATCAAATGGCACTCGTGGTGTCAATTATTGCGGCACTAGCATGAGCTCGGCTAAGAAAAACAAGCCTTAATGTGGTGTTGACCTCACGTCAGAAGACACGAAGGATTGCAAATGAAGTTGACACCGCAACAGGCCATGTGCACGAAGAAATGGTGCGCGAGTGCAGTAAAATTGAAACCTCTCTTTGTGAGTCAGACAATGGCTCCACCAGCGCAAATGTGAAACGATCGATAGGTCACTCTCATTGTTTTGCAAATTCATTCATACCACACACTATCGTCGAATGGAACCACCTGACATCGCACGTACCTACTTATGGATACGCAGCAAAATTCAAAGAGCTGCTACACACTGAGCCTGACCTAATTGATTTGTGTTAACTTCTTACGCGTTTTGTTTACACAGTTTCTTACACACTGCGATGTATCTTACCAATGGCATGTTAATTTTTCTCCTGTTTCATTTTGTAAGCATTCTTATGAGCTGTATTTATTAGGTGTTTTTCTATATTACGGGTAAAGAAAGGTATCAAGTTAAAGAGCGAACATCACTTTCGATGGCACCGAAGGAATAGATTGGCGCAGCCGTTACTAGGAACGGTGCTTTGCAGAGAGCGTTGCGGTGAATTCCACTATGAACACAATGTGCACAAAAACAATGCGCAGAAACCACCGTCGATGTATGTCACTACAAGCGAGTAGCCCGAACGAACGAGCGAACGAAAAAACGAGAGAGAGAGAGAGAGAGAGAGAGAGAGAGAACGAGCAAACGAACGGAACGAACGACTTCCCTGCAGATCAACAAACGAGAAGAAAGGGGGTTAACCGAGGGGCCTGGTTTTTATTAGTCATATCAAAAGAAGCCAAGAAACACTGACACCAAGGATAACATAGGGGAAATTACTTGTTCTTAATAAATGAAATAAAGAAACGATAAATTAAGGGAAATGAAAGTGGATGAAAAAAACAACTTGCCGCAGGTGGGGAACAATCGCACAACCTTCGAGGGAAATGAAAGTGGTTGAAAAAACTACTTGCCGCAAGTGGGGAACAATCCCACAACCTTCGCATGCGACGGTTTTGGGATCGTTCCCCACCTGCGGTGTCAGTGTTCCTTTAGTTCCTTGGTGTCAGTGTTTGTTGGCTTCTTATCATCTGCAGACAAACAGTACGACGACCGTCCCCTGACCTTTGATATACCATAAAAACAACCGCAGACAGAAAGCAATTCGCTTTCGTGTTCCTAGAACTCAATGGTATGGGCTGGCCACGCTTGGGCGCCTAGCTTGGTGTGATCGCTCCTGCTCAGACGCGCCAATCTTCTCTTAACACGCTGTAACCACAATGATGCGGCACTGACGGTGTCAAAAATGAAAGGGGAAAATGAAAGTCCTGCGCAATGCACAGTGCCAACTCCCAGCTCACCGCTGTTGCTTCAGACGGAGTGCCATCGAGCAAGCGAGTCAGCGCGCGAAAGAACAACGCAAGAGAGGGCGGCGTCTGGCTGTGCACGACGTGATTCACAGTCGATAAAAAGAAACGCGCAACGCGCACGACACGCACGACGCGCATACCCATCCCTCACAGCGCGGTGCTTCAAAAACCCATCAACTACCATCAACTACCATCAACACGATCCAACCTCACGCAAGGCGGCGATACCAGGCCGTTCTCGCATCGGTAACATGAGCAAGCGTGTGGCCAAGGCTGCCGTGTGAAACCGGGCTGTGCATAGTTCCGTAATTGCGCTCGTTTGGGCAGTCGCGTTTTGCTGACTGTTTTGGGTTGCGCTGTCCACGCTGTCCTTTCCCATGCAAATATTGCGGTGTTTTGTAGTCTTACTTTGCACTGCGTGTGCAGCGATTTATTTGTATGATTTGAACTTCGAGAGCAACTGAGTTTTTCGTTCGAGTGCGCCGAGCTGAGGGCACTAATTTGCTCTTCAAGCTCAATGTCTTGTTGCTATGGCTATGTGAGGCGCCTTTTCAGTGCCGTTGTAATTAAGGCGTTAAGAGCAGTATTAAGATGAAAGTTAGAGAGACAAAATGTTACTTTTGGGTGCCTGGCATCGGAATCGGTCGTCATGCGTGGTATTTCCGTCTCCCGTTTAGCAAGAATGTTTCAGACAAGAGAACTGACACGCGGGCTCTTTGTTAATAATTCATTACAAGTACGGTAGCGCAAGAGATAAGATGAAATGCCCGTCCTACTTCCTTGCCATGTGTTACATCGCACACATAGAATTTGGCGTGAACCACACCCTGCTGTTATCGCTTGCGATTGAGCTGCTTCGATTGTTTTTTGGCCCATTTTATCCCACGTGATTGGTATTTCATGGTTTTAAGACGAACTTTGTGCCCTATATAAGACGGCCGAATTCGATTTTCTTTGGCGCCTCGGAATGGCAGCAATATATTGCGCTGCTTGTAGCTTTGTTCTTGTTATAGTTTTTTTAGTTCGCGAATGGATACCGCATATACTCTGCGTAACTCGCTAGTGGATATTGCATTCATATTGCGTAAAATATCATGTTGCTCCAGGTAGTCACTATATTTTGCTGTTTGTGACTGGTGCTGGTCTCTACGCTGCGCGGCCTTAGCGGCGCTTAGTCGGCCTCCTGCCGAGTTCATGCGTGTGCCATGTGTACGCACAAAGTTTGAGGAGTGCTCGCGCGTTCTTTTTTTTTCTCGATTTTTGCGCTGTTCGTGCACTTCGCGCAACAAGGCATCCGCTGTTCTTGATCCTTGTGCAACAAATTTTCCAAGCGCACGTCAAACAGAGCATCCTCTATTTAGGCATTTAGGCATGTCAGTACACTAAGTTGATGGATAAAAGTGCATAGCATTTGCTCCTTAGAGTCGATGTAATATGGGATATTTGAACAGCACTTTTAGCCCTGTAATTGCGGAATTGATTTGTGCGGGATTAATTGCATATCTTGGTCCCTGCTTGGAGGTCTTAGTAGAAAACGTGATGACAAGGCGACAGTGTGCCAATAAATGAAACAATGTCGGACTATTGCTTGAAACTTAGCGTGGTGTCTTGCATGGTAGTAAGCAGTTGACAGGCGACATAAAACGTGATAAAACTTTAAGCTCATAGTGGCTTTAATTCTTGCTATATTGCCATGTGCCAATTGATCGTTCTCGTTCCGTCCACTGGCATCAATACAGTGGCCCCTGGGGAAAGGGCGGGAGAATACGTGGATATACATAGGGGCATCTTCCCACATCGTCTTTAAAGGACGTCCTCCAAATCGTTTAAGAAAGGCAAGAAGTCAGATTGCTAGCACAGAAGGGCGAATGAACGCAATTTACATTGTCGTTACATAGGCTGTCGCTAATTTCAGTTGAAATGCTTAGTATACCTAATGCGCAATCTATATACTATGTGCCGATTTCATTGAACAGCCTGTCCAAAATAATTTCCGCAGTACATTTTTATAGATAGCATTGCGTATGTTTATTTTATGACCTGGACACAGTGTTGTAGTTGTATATTTCGTGTTCATGCCACTTTCATAAGTCATGAAATTTACTATATCTTTCACATTGTAGCTTAAGTGTGCTGTTATATGTTTCATTGCAAGCTGCAAAAATTTTACAGAATGTGTAGGCCGGCCCGCTTATCTGACAAGCTCACCGAGAAGGAACACTTAAAGTTCAGTGCTACCAAGTGAAGAGTGAGGTCATGCATGTGCCAGCGGTGGTATGGGGGCAAGTCGTTCGGATGAAGATTCTGCATTTGCATTCAAAACATTTTAACTACCAGCATAGTTTAAAATGCGTGTCCACTTCAACGAAACGAGCACCAGTGCAAACATCTGGGCATACCTGTCCAGGGCACTGTTGCGTTTGTCAGCCCGTCCCAACTTCCGAGAGGTCAATCTCACCGCTGCCACTGTTGCGAAGTCGGGGGTCCGTGCGGCCAATGAAGTTTCCATCGATGGTGCCGTGCCAGGTGCCGGGAGAAACTGTTCCTAGCAAAGTTTAAGGGATTTTAGAACGAGGAATATATTCGAAAATGTACATGGTTAAGATTAGAAAACGGCTCCAACTATCACAGCACACTATGGTATACCGTCTTAGTATGTCCGAGTCGCACTGTTTCCGAGCATCCCCTTCAGCCATCTGGATCCGCTCTTTATGCCTGCGTCGTCATTGCTCCTGGTTTCCACCAATCCGGCGTCAGGAGACAGACAGCGTCAGGGGACCAATCCCGGCGTCGGTGAGCTGGTTGCCCCTTTCGGCGCGCCGAAGTTATCGGTGAGCTGGTGATCCTTTCGATGCACCGCAGGTATCGGAAGCGCACGCACATCACTGGGCACAAACAAAGTAGGGGGAACGCACGCTGACTCCGATCCCTGGCGTGGTCAAGCCAGTTTGTACGGCTCACCGGTGACAAGATGTGCAGCCTTGTACGGACCCTCACTCCGGCGTGGACAGGCTAATTTGCCTGCTGACTGGTGCAAAGAATCGTAGCGTGAAGCGTGACAAGTGCATGTCGCAGGTGGTCGCATTCCTCGCTCTGAAGGGCCGCCGGGCACAACAAGCACCTCCGCCGCCAGATGGTGCATCAGGAGGTCGAGTTCTTCGATGCAGCTCGGCCGGTTTGATGCCTGCATTGTTCGAAGCCATGGCCCGCAGCATCTGAGAATGATGATCTCTGGCCCAAGACCTCTTCGTAGGTGGGATCTGACTTGACTGCAAGGGGACAAGCTCCAAAGAGCGACCGTTGTGAGCCACACACAATGCCTCAAGAGCCACGTGCATGTCACTCTCATCGCGAGACTGTAGGAATTAAAAAAAAAAAAAAATCTAGCAAAGCCTTACCGAAAAGTAAACCCCGAAACACAAGGCCCACGTTGATTTGGACAAGTACCCAAAAACTTCCAATTATGTGTCCTCTCAAATAGACACGAACGGGTTTACGTAATCAAGCCAAGTTATCATGAATTAGAGCTTCCTCAGGCCAGTAAGGTGAAGGGAGCATTGGCCTTGATTAGTTCATGTCGGTAACACTTAGTACCCGATAGCTACATGATCATTACCTAACGTCAAATTGCGAAATCAACAAAAGGGGAAACCATATGAAAACCTTATCACGTTCCTAAATTGGCTCAGAAGACCTTACTTATTCCGGTTTTATTCTAGCGCGCTTCTAAATTATGCTAATACAACGCAGCGTGATTAGAATAAATCACCAAATCCGACCAATAATAACAAAACTTAAAAAAAATATTTTTGCGGATTATCCAAAACAAGTCGCACCTAAACTTACATTGAGGCTCTTTATCTTCAGCCTTCATCTCCGTGTAAGGAAAGAAACTAAAACACTGACGCTTTCCTTATCCAGCGTTCAGCTCTCAAGTTTTCATGGAAGTAAACAAACTAATAAAAAAACATATCTGCCATACCACGAGCAGAAGATACCAACTATGCCTTCTGTCTAACAAAAGTTCCTCAAACTTAAACGTTCCAAAATATTAATGTCACCGACGAAATTAAACGTGCCTCCAAAAGCACACCTGCCAAATCAAAGATGACTCGTTATGAACTCCCGATAAAGCATAACTTATCGACTTGAAGTTTGAAGTTTGAAGTTTATTATAATTTTGACAATACAAGATTGTCATGGCGCCGGAGCAAAAGGCGAGACTATACACGCCTGACTAGGCCCCTGGCGCCACGAGCACAGCAGACAACAGTGCAAAAAAAAAATGTATACATATGTACACATAATACACACATATACATACTTATATATACGAATGATACAATTATACATACAATAAATCAATGCAACACAATAAGTATAAATAATGAAAATGAAGAAATAAAGTACGTAAAGAAAGATACAGGAAGGCCAAAAGCCAAATGGGAACAATAAAGTCTTGCAACGCATGAAATTGCATATCAGTCGAAAAACAGAAAATAAATTACAAAAAACAGGTGTCAATTGTTGGAAAAATACAGTTTTGATTTCTTTCTGAATATTGAAATGGTTGAGGAATTTCGCATGATATCAAATAAAGCATGCTCATCATTAAGTAAATTAGGAATCTGCCACTGTAAAAGCTGATTGCCGTAGTTTGTTCTAGTTTTTACCTTAATAAAGTTCCTAGCTCTTAAGGTGTAGTTAGTTGTGGTATTAATATACATAAAAAAAAGTTCTCACGATTACTTATGAATTCTAAAAAAGCTTTTTCGGATAACTTTTGTTTATATAGACTAGCGACACTCAAAATACTGTCCTGATGAAAGTACTCAGAGGTATGTTCGCACATCGATAGGTTATAATACGAACACACTTTTTCTGCATTCGGAATAGAGTTTCCAAGTTAGCCTTAGAAGTGACGCCCCAGATAAGTAGACAATAGTGGAATCTAGAATGAATAGTAGAAAAGTATAACTGACGTTTAAGTTTTAAAGGTAACAGCGTGCGATGCTTATTGAGTATACCAATTAATTGTGCTATGCTACGTTTAATATAACTTACGTGATGCGTCCACCGTAGATTTTCATGGAAGAGTACAACCAAGAACTTGTACTGGGAAACCCTTTCAAGTGGTTGCGATTGAAATATTAAAGAAGATGCGAACTTAACTGGTTTGTTAATAGGAGTAAAAACAATATACTTTGTTTTTTTTACATTTACTTGCGCGGGACTTTCCAAATTATATGAAACACTGAACTTGTTTGCCTTGCAGTTCTATACATGTCGTCACGTAAACTTTCCACTTCAAACTACGGAACTAACCTGAGCCGAAATTGCTAATAACCTAAAAAAAAAAAAAGATTGTAGTATTCCTTACGCATTGTCAAACGTTCAGCGTGCAACTAATCTCCCACAAAATGAATACAAAAGAACAAAACAATTTGGAACGCTTCTTCCCGATTTCTTTTTCATGAATTAACAAATCCTTTTAGACGAGCTCGAGATGGTCGTGCCTTCCGGGGTTTTCGCAAAGTGCGGTCGCGAAGAAGGTCAAAGCCGCTAATTCGCCTGACGCTCCGCGTAGCTGCGACTTTAGAACAACAGCCTGCGCGTACTAGAAGGGTGCATTCACAGACCCGCGCGCGCACTGTTCCCTTAGGTGCCAGGCAGTTGACTTTTTTTGCCCTAGCGAGTGACCAGCTCTTGTAGCAGCCTACAGGAGGCTTCCCTTTGTGCCTTTGCTTACAACAAGACGCTTTCAATGCCTTTAGGCGGCGGTTACTACGCCTCAATCTTCGCGAAACTCTTTTTCGCGTCGTGCGTCACGCCGATCCCCGATCTCCACAAATGCCTAAGCTTCACTTTCCTTGATGATTGTGATTATAAGAAGGGGAAAAGACGCTATATTCTATATATTATATGTATAGAATTATTATATATATTCTATATATTAGCCGGCAAGGGCAGGCCGGTGGTGCTCAGTTGTTAAGCTGTAATCCCCCTCCCCCTCATCTCCACAAACTCCAGCAGGATGTGTAGTGCACGAAGGTGGGGACGGGACGGCAACAGCAGGGGGGGTATTCTGCAAGAGTCCATTTAGTGGACTGTCCATTTCTGCCGCTGCTGATTGGATGCAGCTCTACGAGCGAGGTCGAGACGAGCGGCTCCAGCCAATCAGCAGGGGCCGAATAGGACAGTCCACTAAGTGGACTCCTACAGAATACCTCCCCTGGTTCGTGAGATGGGCTGCAGGTAGGCCCTGGTGTCTATATGCAGCGGTGACCCTCGAACGATCATGTGCAAGGGTTGGGCTGGTGCAGAGGAGATGTTCGAGGGTCTCAGGATCCCCGCATCTTCTGCAAGCAGGTGAAGCGATGAGGCCTTTGGCGTGGCGTCTGGCTGCTGTCCATACGCTGCCAGTTCACCGGCGAAGTAGCGTGGCCCGATCCCGCCTCGAGAGGCCGGTTTCCGGCAGCAGCTTTGGGGCCCTACTGTTCACCACCCTTGATTCGGGGTGGATTGCGACGAGAATCTGCTTCATTCTCACTGTCGTGTAGTCAGATGCCACTACTGCTTGAGTGTATGGAACGCCTGGATGGTTAGCGGCTTCAGCAAGAGTGTCCGCCTCCTCATTGCCAGCTATACACGCATGGGAGGGCAGCCAGTGGAAGGAGACGTACACCCCGGAGCCGACGAGTGCTGATAGCTTGGAGGCAAGTAGGAACCCCGTCAGTCCTGCCTGGTGGTGGTTCCTCAGCAACTGGAGTGCGGACTTGCTGTCGCACAGCACGGCGACCGGCTGGTCAGGAGGGTCCTCGGCCAATAGGTCAGCAGCCAGGTGCAGCCCAGCCATACCGTCCATCGCGTTTTCACAGTCTTCGGCTGGATCCTGACTTTCGCGCCTTTGCCTCTGTCGCCTTGGCGCTTTGCACGTTTCATTCTAGACGCGTCGACCATGTCCGCCTTTCTCCTCCTGTGCCTATGCCTTCTCTTCACCATCTGTTCTGACCTATCCGAACAGCCATAGGTGACATATTCCGGCAGGCAGGCCGAACTTGCCGCCTCCGTACTAACTTGTCTTAACGGGCTCTATTTCCTGTGCTCTTTTTGGCAGGCTGGCCGCACTTGCCACCTCGTTACACACTTGGCCTAACGGATCCATCGTTTCTTGTGCGGGAAAACCACCGCTCTCTACCGCCTTCTCCTCGCTTCCGACTACAAACTCGTTAGACTCGCGACTGCACGCAGCTGCCTCGGGAATCGTTCCTTGGTCCTCTGACCGCTGCTCAAGAGGGGACACGCCTATCAGTCTCTGAGTCTCCTCCGGTGTTTTCGCCCTGAAAGCTCCCATATGGGAGAAGGGCTCTCCTCGCTCCGTCAGCGTTTGCTCCGACGCATTCGAAGAGCCATAGCTGACTTGCTATTGCAGGCTGGCCGAAATTGCCGCCTTCGTGCTGATTTGCTCTGCTTGAGGTTCGTCGCCCTCTTTCGTCTGATGCGTGCTCGGAGAACTTGAAGTCTCCGGTTTAACATTCCTACGAACTGACTTGCTACCCTTCTGCTTTCCGGCACCATATCACGCTTTGTCGCTTCTCCCTGGTTGTCGCGGCGTACTGCGGAAACTTTGTCGTGTGCAGCTATCATCGGCGTATTCTGCCACTCTCTTTTTCACCTTCGAGGTCGGCGCGAAATTCCAGACCGAAGTGTCTGAACAAAGCCCTCTTAGCCCTATCGTAGTCACGCACATTCTTCTCGGTCAAGCAGTTCATGAAACACTTAGCGACACTCAGCGGGATTAACGCTTGGTAACCAATCAGTCCACAAGTCCCGGCTGACACCCTCTTTCTCACACACACTCTCGAAATCAGCGAGGAAATTGACTATATCGTCGCCTGCCTCGAAAGTGCGGAGCTGGCGCCGCGCTATCTGCCGTCTGAGTTTCTGACTTTAGCGCTGAAGTTCTGCCATCCTAGGAGCATGCCGTTGCGCTGCCTCCTTTTCGCGACTCTCATACTCTTCTGCTTTTCGCTTGCGCCTCTCTACTGCTTCACGCCCGCGCTTCTTACACTCCTCTGCCGTTTGTTTTCTTTCAACAATGGTTTCCCAAGCTCCGTCAGCTTCCTCGACCGTCACTTCTTCTGCCTTCATGACGTCGAGAACTGCTGGTTTCGTTTTTACGGAGCCGACGACAATGGCTAATTAGTCGCAAATTAGAAGTGGGTCCTGCATTTCGAATTTCTCCATAGCGAACGCCGTCGCTGCTTTTCTTTCAACGATGGTTTCCCAAGCTTCGTCAGCCTCCTCTACCGTCATATCTTCTAGGTTCACGACGTCGAGAACTGTATCTTTTGTTTTTGCGGAGCCGGTCCAAATGCACAACTCCTTGCAAATTAGAAGGAGGTTCTGCACTTCGAATTTCTCCATAGCGATCTTGTTTGTCTTCAAAATTCACCTTTCCTTAAAACTTCAATCCTTAATTAAAGAAGGTAAATTTCCCAATGTGGTGCCCACCAGAAAATACTCATACTCTCCTAGCATCAGCTTTCTTGTACTAGAGAGAGTTCTGGCTACATAAGAGCAAACATTCGGCACTAGCTGGCCCGTCCTTATCACTATGTTCAGAAGACAGTAGAATCGTTCGTCGCTTTATTTACTTACATAATTTTCCTGGCCTCACCGGTCTCCTCCAAACTCCTCTCATTTTTCTTTTGCAAAATGAGAGGAGTTTTGCCTTTTGCCTTTCGCAGGGCTAACCGAAATGCCCATCTGCCCATGAATTTTGAGGATTTCTGGGGTTTTTCAACTTCTACCTGCTCACCGTGCACCCTGTGTTTCTTCCCCACTAGCAATTTAGCCCGCGAGAAACTCGATTATTGGTCTACAAGACAAAATAACTAATAACACCGAACATAATTACCGACGGCCTGCGCTAATGAGTCTGGCGAAAAGGGAAGCACACACGTAGCACTCACCCCACCGATGTAGCCAACGCCAACCGATCCCATAAGCTGCCAGCCACTGTTGCATTTGTCAGCACGTCCCAAGTTCCGAGAGGTCAATCTCACCGCTGACTACCACTGTTGCGAAATCGACGGTCCGTGCGGCCAACGATGTTTCCATCGATGGTGCCGTGCCAGGTGCCGGGAGAAAGGGTTCCTAGCAATGTTTAAGAGAATTAATAAAAAGGAATATATTCGAAAATCTACATGGTTGAGAATACAAAACGGCTCCAACTATCGGAGCACACTATGGTAGCGTCTTAGCGTGTTCGAGTCACACTGTTTCCGAGCGTCCTCTTCAGCCGTCTGGATCCGCTTTTTATGCCTGCGTCGTCATTGTTGCTATTTTCCACCAATCCGGCGTCAGGCGACGGATGGAGTAAGGAGACCAGTCCCGGCGTCGGTGAGCCGGTTGCCACTTTCGGCGCGCCACAGGTATCGGAAACGCACGCACATCACTGGGCACAAACAAAGGAAGTAGGGGGAACGCACGCTGACTCCGATCCCTAGCGTGGTCAAGCCAGTTTGTACGGCTCACAGGTGACAAGAAGTGTAGCCTTGTACGGACCCTCACTCCGGCGTGGACAGGCTAATTTGGCAGCTAACAGGTGTGAAGAATCGTAACGTGTAGCGTGACAACTGCATGTCGCAGGTGGTGGCATTTCCCGCTCGGAAGGGCCGCCGGGCACAACAGCAGCAAGTGCTTGTCACAAATGACGCTGGGTTCTTAGTAACGCGTGGCTAGTAACTGTCGAGTCCCCTAAAGTAATTATGGCGCCAAGCTAGTTGGCTTAAACAAGGACATACTTCGCAAGAAAGAAACAGTTCCGTCAACAATTCACAGTGGTTAATAACTTTTGATCCCCCCGTTGCCATGTATCTTCCGGTGTTTCCCAAGGAAGTGGTCTAGGGAAGTGAACCCTTTTATTTTTTATCGAAATTAATGACCTACCGCTTAACACATCATCATGCATGCGCTCATTTGCGGATGATTGTATCATATATCGTATAATTACGGATGTCGAAGACCACATCTTCATGCAAAATGACCTTAAAATTATTTCCCGTTGGTGCAAAATCTGGCTTCTGTCCCTTAACCTATCCTGATGCACGCTCATAACCTTCAGTCGCAAACGCAATAATCCCAACTTTACATATGTATTAGATACTATACCTGTATTCCAAGTTCCATCATATAAGTACCTGGGCGTGCATCTAACACATCATCTTTCCTGGGCCTTGCACATCACCACCATTAGCGCCAAGGCTTCCAGAACTTTGGGTTACTTACGTCGTAATCTACGAAACCGCCCGACCAATGTCCGTAAACTTCCCTACGTAATTTACGAGGTCTGTTAGAAAAGTATCCGACCTTTGGCCGAAGAAAAAAAAAAAACTGGCATAACTGGAGCGTTGAAAGCCTAATCACCCCCAAAGTAGTCTCCTTGGGACTCCACACACTTCTCCCAGCGGTGCTGCCATTGTTGGAAGCATTCCGAGAAGGCCCCTTTCGGAATGGAGTTTAGCTCAGCCGTTGTTGCAGCCATAATGTCCTCTCTTGTCTGAAATCGCGCTCCTTTCAATGGCCTCTTGATTTTGGGAAACAGCCAGAAGTCGCAGGGGGCCATATCAGGAGAGTAAGAAGCCTGTTGAACTATAGGAGTGTGGTTCTTCGCCAAAAAAATGGTCTGAATCAAGTGGAGGAATGTGCAGGAGCATTGTCGTGATGGATGCGCCAATTTCCTGATAACCACAACTCCAGTCTCTTGCGCCGCACAGCATCACATAGGTGACGGAGTACATCACTGTAGTACTCGTTGGTGATTGTTTGACCCTGTGGTGCGTACTTGTGGTGTACCACACGGCGGGAGTCAAAGAAAGCAGTCAGCATCACTTCGACGTTGCTGCGCACTTGGCGGGCCTTCTTTGGTCTTGGTGACGTGCAATGCTTCCACTGTGACGACTGGGATTTAGTTTCCGGGTCGTACCCGTACATCCAAGACTCGTCACCAGTGGTTACGGTGTTCATGAAGTCGGGGTCGCTGTCTGTGGAATCCAGCATGTCGTGTGAGACTTCAACAGACAGTTGCTTTTGCTCCACCGTGAGCAGCTTCGGCACGAATTTCGCCGAAACTGTCTTCATGGCCAAATCTTCGGTCATAATGAAATGTGCAGAAAAAATGCTGATGCCAACCTCTTCCTCAATTTCCCGGATAGTCACACGATGGTCCCGCGTCACCACAGCGTTGACTTCGGCAATGACCTGGTCATTTCGGCATGTTGATGGCCGACCGGAGTGTGGGTCGCTCTCCACCGATGTGCGGCCGCCTTTAAACAGGTTGTACCACTCCTTCATCTGTGTGCTGCTCATAGCATCGTTACCGAAAGCCGTCTGGATCTTACGAATAGTTTCCACTTAGCTGTCGCCCACTTTCAGGCAAAATTTGATGTAGCGCTGCTCCAGTCGCTCCGCCATTTTCCTTGCAATTAAAAAAACCGCCGAGAGCACTGCGCACTACCTCACTCGAACGCTGCGTCTCAGCGACTGACGCTATCCGCAGGCGGGAAAAAATTCACGCATGTGCACGAAGGTTCAAGGTCGGCTGACGCAAGCGCGCTTGTTTCATATCCCTCAGGTGTTCGCAAAAAAAAATATAATAAGGTCGGATACTTCTCTAGCCGACTTCGTACGTCCGTCCTCAGCTCGAGTTTGCGTCATCAATCTGGTCTCCCCATCAAAAATACCTAATTTCCATAATCGAAGCGATACAAAACCATGCTGCTCGTTTCATCTGTCAAAAATACAGCCGTCATCTCAGCATAACTAAAATAAAAACTGATAATACTCTCGAATCCTTAGGGACCCGTCGTTCTGTCGTTATCGTTTGTTTGCTACATAAATATAAAAACTGCGCTTATCTTTCACCTCTACCCCTCGAATCCGCCATGCGTATGTGCAATCGATTAAACAATCATCGCTCTTTCAAACGCATCTACGGCCACACGCAAGCATTCAATTCATCGACACTGCCCAGAGCAATAACATTATGGACTTATCTTCCCAACGAAATCGTTTCAGTTAACGATCACGCATTGTTCCGCAACCAAGTGTATCACCTTTAAACGTCTTAAATACTGTAAAGATGTTTCCTTGTGAGTACGTGAGGGTGTATTGTCGCCATTTTGTTCTTTTTTTTACCGTACCACTTGTTGCCGTGCGCCTATTGCCAGCGCATTGAACATGCGGTCTCCACCCCTTGTGTATTTTACATTCTTGCGTTATCGCGCCTTTGCGCACCAAAACCGTTTTGTAATTATAGTGTACTTCAGCAGAACTGATAGTTGGGCGAGTTGGTACGAATTCATAGTAAAATATTTTTGCGCGCACAATTGACAAGGACACAGTGAAGGGGGACACACGAGCGCTTTTACTATGAATATAGTGTACTTGTTTCATGTTAACCTTTTGTTTATTTGTACTATGTAACCACATTGTATTGTTTGATACTGCGTTGCTTCTGTTAAACTTGTGTTTGATTCAATCGCCCCCCTTACTCAATCTTCCTGGCGGAAGCTGTAAGGAAACCTGAATAATAAATAAAGAGTAGCATTACTACACGAATTTAGATGACGTAATTCTTAAAGCACTACCGCGGAGCCACGCCTAAGTACACGAAATTCTTCACTTTCTGCTTTAGTCCCGTGAAGGAGGAGGTGGAGGACGAGAAAGAAAGAAAGGCGGCCTGTCAAACGAGACGCGCGTTCAACTAGCTGCCCTACACCGGGGAGAAGGGTTAGGTTGAGAGAGAAATAAGGAAATGAACCTCCCAGAGGGAGGTAGGCACAAGCAGTGCGCAAGTGGTGCATGACCATCTTGTCTACAATCGGTCAATGTATCTGTAGGTCGATTTCACAAACCGTAGCAACGCCTGCGTTGCCTTGTGAGCCTGCGACGCACGGCCATGGACCAAGAATCATCGTCCCTGAATTGCTCCAGGGAACATTCCGCGAGTGGCTTCAGAGTGTGGCGCCTTGAGGAGTAAACTCTAAAAACTAGGGAGGGTATCGCAGGAGTGAAGCGGCCGATTTACTCTTCAAAGCGCTGTTTTACTCTCGCAAAATGTCGAGTGGAGTGAAATGCATTGTTCACGCCGTCATTAAGGGGAGAGTGAAATGTGATTTTCACTCTGCCCTTCTGAGAGAGAGTAGAATGCCCGTTCTACTCTTGCGGCAATAGAGAACAAAACGTAGCGTAATCTTCTGCTTCAACTGTAGGAGGCTGGCCCTGAACATGGCGATGTATTACTCACGCACGCTGAGCAAAGAACACACCGTTTTGCTGCTAAGAGAACAGGCAGCCACAGTTCAAAGGAGCGCGGAGCGGGCGCTCTACTTTTTCACTCGGAGGTGCTACACCACGCGCGCGCTCAACATCGCGGAACAGCACATCATCGGAGAAAGGTGGTCCGTCTAGCAAGCAGCAACGAAGGCCATCCAAGGGAGATCGTGTGTCAGCCATCTCGCGTCGCCGCGAAAGCACAACAGTCGTTTGTGATTCGTTGGATATAACAGCAAATCCTCCACGGTAAGTGAATTCTAATTTAGGTGCACATTCTGCGTATATGACATGCAATCGCCAGGAAGTCGTCGCGGCGCTTAGCCGACGCGATTGATTAACAACGGACTAGGCACGCGCGCTGTGTCCCTCGATGTAAATCGAAAAAGCCAGTCGTCGCGATAACTGCATGTGATTATATCACTTGCCGCTATCCGTAAGAGCTTTGAAAATCGCAAGCGTTGCCAGAACCATGGTAAGTTCCATAAGACGTGAGGGGAGAGGACGCTTAAAATGGTTTGTTTACCAGCCCATGATTCCGCGCCTATGCGGAGCGTGCTTAGCGTGCGCTTTGTGTTTGAATTTATTCAGTTTGGCAGTCTAGTGTGTATGCGACGCTGTTGAAATAAGGAGTCATATGCACATAGCAGAAGGCGTTATTTCGCTGGCGGCATGCTTTCCTTATAAATATGCCGCGCGCTTGACGGTGTCTTTCGCCAATGGGTAATCGCCACCACTGAAGTTACGTGCAGCGCTAGTGCTAGTTAGAAAGCTTGCCGCCGGCATTCAGCTACATGATGCAAGAGGTCAGTTGGGCGCGTTATCTTGAACTTACTGAAAGCGCAAGAGGAATTCATGTTTTATACTGAATAAATTACAAACCCCATGTAAGCGATCTTGCGCGCGACTGCGACAAGCGATGCGATGGAAGTGTCTGGCGTTCGCTCGCCGCCTACAAGTCGTACACCGTGCGAGCTACGATTTTGAGCGACGTCTCCCTGGTGTTGCCGGTATGAGGGCTGCAAATACGCACCGAAACTAGCACGACGCGTGCTTTAGTAATCTAAGTTGATGTATTTTGTTGTAACAAGTAGCATAATATATTTCCGAAGGTCTTGCAGTAGGTTCTTATCTTTGCACGTCTAAAAATTCAATGGTTTGCTCGTTTCGCGCGACAATCGGTAGTATTTGAGTGATGTACATCCAGTTCCGGCTTCGCGCTATTGGCTAGTCACTCATAGCACTTCCGGGAGACGAGCGACAACTTCTAGATTTACAGAACTGAGCAATCTGTTTAAGCAACGGCCCGTTTTGTCGCTCGAAGCCGTCGCTCGTCGCCGTCGCTCGCTAAATCGCTCTCATGGGGTTTAGCCCTAAGATTGAACTGTTTTTGCCCATGTATTGAAATGGTGTGATTATATGTCTGATTTTATGTCTCCTGTTGCGGTTTGGAGCACGGTGCGAATCTGAAAGGGTGCTTATGTCCACGAACTCGGTGAAATGTCAAGCAGAGACTTATGTATCGGCATCGAATATAACAGCTACTGTGTGGAATTACAATTGCAGGGACGCTTTGCATGCGCTTATTGTTTTGGACATGCCTGTGGATTTGCTTATATGAGTTGGCGTTTCAAAGTTATGTCATATGAACAGCTAAATCACCCTTCCTCAGAAGCTTACAAGCATAACGTGCGCATCTTGCTACTGCATGGCAGATCAAACTGTGTTTATCGCTTTAATGTTTTTAGTGGAGAAATAAAATATCAAAATAAAACGTTGCTTTCAATCTGTGTTACCAACCGTCTGTCGTACACAAAACAAAGAGTTGGTCTAATAAACTAATAACTGCGGTCTAACTATAAATTTTACATTCCTTCAAGAATGTAAAATGCTAGATTTGAAACTGCAGTAGTAGTCGAGTCTGTCAAAAATGAACTCTATTGCGCACCTCATAAATGAAAATCAGTTCGTGCCTTTTAGTAAGCTTAGATGCAGGGGCAGTGTACTTTCTTGTTATTATTGAAATGTGGCTAAGCTTGCCATAACAAGCCTTCTTACTCTTTCTTATAGGCACATCCAGTCATATCCATTGAACTGGAGGACCATATTTTCATCCCTACTGAGCATCATGTTTGCAGACATGATCCTCAAATTATGGCTTGAGCAGTGGCACAACCATAGATGGTGCGGGGGACACACTGGGCACGTGCTTAGAATGTGTCACAAGTGGTGTTTACGACGCACCAGACTAATGGACAGGCTTATGACATCTGACAATTACCAATATTCTATTTATCAGCAGGAGTATTTTAACATTGGTGCTGAACGAGGATGATCTGTTGGTTATTTCTTTCTTGTTTAAATCTAAAAATTGAAGTTAGTTTAGCAGTTGACTGTTGCAGTCATTTAGATGTTTCACATGCATTTCAGTAGAAAGACTAAGAGCCGATACTTTCTTTTAGTGCCATGACCTTGACTGTCTTGATGTTGTTTTACATCATGTCCTCGTGCTGACTTTTGCACACAATGTTTTTCAGGCACCCGCTTTATATAACACAAGGAGGCAGCTGCAAGGACACAAAGATGTCAAAGAGCCAGCCCAGTGCGACTTCACGTAGTGCAGAGGAGCGCACGCCAAAGGATTCAAAATACATTGACATGCAATTTGGACAAGAAAACTAGAATGCGGATATATTGGGTGTACCATTTGACTAAATGTCAACAAAATCAAAATATACTATGTCACACTAAGATGAAAATTCTCACGCGCTCTAGGCAGTCATCTTAACGTCGTATATTTATGTAATTTCTCTGATGGAAAAGTGAAAATCAAGTATGCTCTCTGGAGGCAAACACATAGGAGCAAGTGCCCTTGAATAGTTAGAAATGTGTTTAAAAAAGAACTGATTAGTTTTGTGAAAAGTGACTGCTTTTTGTCTTCCCTCTCAACAGATATATCCATGTGATAAAAAAAAAGTGGTACAATGAAATTGCATGTTTGCTTACTAACATGATACATACTTGCAGTGAGCATGGTGCCTGTGTTAACCATATATATAAAAAACAACAGCTCATGCTTGGTTAGGTGCTTACATACATTTACCATTTAACAGCTTTAATAGCTTACAATTAACAGCACGTGAATGCAAGGGTGCAAATGCAAACTACTGTCATTCTCTATTCTAAATGGTGACATAAAGCAGGCAGATTTTCATGTCTTTTATCTATTTTTTTACACCTAATTTTAGAAGTATGGCTTCCTTTCAGGTTCCAGAAAGGGGAAGCATTGGGGGAAGAGAATCCCATGTTTAAAAAGTCATTATAGTTTACGTGCATGTTCACGAATCCAGTTCATTAGAACTACTCGTGCCTCCCGAAGAGAAAGCAAGGAGCAATTAAGGGCCTTAACTGTAACCGTGGTGCCCACCTTAAGTCTTAGAAGCCAGAGAGTCACTTGGAATTGAAAATTATTTTTAAAATGTAAAATTGTGGTTTCTCCTGTAAAATAGTGATATGATAGCTTCTGGCAGGTATTTGCTATTTTGATTAGGGTGACTCAATCTAATTGCCAACCAAGTATGCTAGTGGAGGTAGAGATGCGTTCAAAGCAAAGAACTGAGAGCATCTGAGTAGAACACTTGTTCATCAATTGGCGGATGTGATCATATAGTGTTAAGCTAAAGCCCCTTAGTTTCATAGCTTCTGTAGGCATAATTTTTATACGGCAAAATAAAAAAGCATTTTTGCACGTGGTAAATTTCTGGACTCATTTTGCAGGTGGTAAATTTGCAGAAACATATGTACTTGTTTTCAGACGGAGATTCTGTAAAGTGCGACAATTTTTCTTACTTTAGCGCATCTTAGCCACTTCAGTAGGAAAAAAGCTTTGGTTTCAGGTAGTTGCTTCATTGTGCAAGTATATGCATAGTCGCATGCAAAATCCACGTGCATGAAAGGGATATGTGAAACAGGATGGTGCCATTCTCAATTTATGTTTTGCTTTGTTTGTCTTTTTCGTGCACTTCCCCGCCTGTATTTGTGCTTATGTCGCCTTTGATGCATCATATTCATCACATCTGATTTTTGGTTCACATCTGAAGCCATGCTATACTTTAGTTAGATTGCATATTCAACGAGTCACAATAATTGATCCTGCAATTATGCAAGCTGCTTCTCAGAAGTATAGCATTCTTACCGCAGTGGGAATGAAAAGCTACCATATATGACAAAAAATTTTATGCGCAAGATTTTAATGCCAATGCTCCTTGCATTTTTCTACTCATTTGCTACACACTAGATAATATTGTAAATTTAATTTTATTTATTTGTGAGAAAGTGTAACGGATCAATCCCAACAGCACCAGGAAACTACTTTCGCGAGGAGGCCAACCGAATAGGAAATATGATACGCCTCTGTACCACTGTGAGACTGCAGGCAGGATATTGCTTCAGAACCACGACAAGCCACACTTAGAAACAATGGGGTGCAGCCCATACATGAATAACTTCATGTGAAATATAAGCAAAGCTAGCCAGAGCTGCTGCCTCACAGTCAGGAACATCCATACGCTGAACAGGACGTTATCAAATGAGCTGCTGTCTTAGAATATGGCACACAAAATAGTTTCTCGCACAATTTATCTACATTACCAGTCCCATGCTTAGCAGCTCATCTGGTAACCTCTGCCATGTAAGTGCACGTTTTTTGTGCCAGAAATGCATTTGCTGGCCAGTAATGTGGTACATATTTCTCTTCGACCATAGTGTCAATACTTTGTGAGTTTGCACACGTTTGTTCTATGTTTACCTTTCCATTGTATACTTTATTTTTGAAAAGAGGGAGCCAATTGAAATTAAAGGATATTTCTACACTGTAATACTGATGAAACTTTAGTGAATATACTGATGTTTCATTACAAGATGTGTTGTAAACTTCATGGGCATCATTGTAATCTGATTTTATGTGTGTGTCAGTATGTTTTTCAAGGTATTATTCAGTTTGTCTTGTGACTGATAAATAAAGATTTTGATCTTCTAAGAAAGAAAATGTTTCATTTGAGTAACTCCGCGACTACAGATTACATCTCATTCACCAAGCAAAAGTGCAGGAGCTGCTTATGAAGGAATCAAACATACCCACATGTAAGTATTGCGAATCCCTTCTAACGTGACCATGGATCTACATCGTGCTTTCACACTATTGGGAAGAGTACTAGCACTGTTCGGAAGGAGTACAAGCACTCGGTTGGGGGAGTAGAAACACTCGGCTTGGAGGAGTAGAAGTACTCGGTTTGGAGGAGTAGAAGCACTCGGTCTGGGGGAGTACTATTACCCCTGTGGGGAGAGTACTGACAATCCCTTGCGGTGGAGTAACAAATCTCTGTCAGGAGGAGCCCTACTCTCTCAAAGCGGGTCGATCTACTCTCGGAAAGAGAGTGAAATATAGGACAAGCAGATACTCCCTCAAAGAGAGTGCCCGGAACTCTGTTTTTAAAGTATATGCGCGAAAATGTATGCCTGTCATCGTGATACCACATTCAGATAAAAGAAAAAACGTGTTGCCTCTAATTATATAATTTATCAAGCATATCACACGGAGCAACACACTGAAATGAAAACGACTTCAATTCGGTTGTTCTCTGTACATATAACCCACACCCTTGCAGACTGCAGAAAAATCATTTGTAGGTAAGGCCGAAGACTCGTAGTTTAGAATACGATTCGAGTATTGCGAGCTGAGTATTCGTATGCGTAATCGAAAATGAACGATTTGGTATTTTCTAATATCAAACCTAATCAGATATATTGCAACAAGTGTTAAAAAAATCTACTTACTGTTCTCTGTCTACCAGAGAAAGTATCGGAGATTATAAGGAGTGAAAACAACGACAAAAGTTTTCAAAGAAGAGCGTTGGCAAAATGGGTAATTAAGCTTTTTCTTTTTTCCAGTTTCATGGTGGGAGCCTGCGTGCACGACAGCCTCTGATTTTTCGTATGTAGTCCATCGTTTAATGAATCTGCCAGCCAGTCATGGTTTAGCTACATCTTTTACGCCACAACCAGCCCTTATACGTGTGATGACGGCACACAAGTCCTTCAGCAACCTTTCTCTCTTTTTTTTTTTTCACACAACTTCTGATACGTTTCCGGTAACCATTTGTTTAGCGGCAACCATTTACTGAGCAGCTATATATCCTTGGAAGGCTTGGTTGCAATCCGGTACCAAATACGTTGAGAGGCTATTCGCGCAGTTTTTCGTAATGACAATTAGTAATTTTATGTTTAAAACTGATCCGAATTGTCTCTGATACATAGCTGTTTTATTTTTCACTAGTCAGTACAAGCGCGGTACCGAAGTATACCGAAATATGTGTTCCTGCTTTAAGAAGAAGCTTTAAACTCGGGCCCAACTCCGACGCGGCCTATTCAAATACATGTAAAACGCAAAAGCGCTTTTCTGAGATAACACCTCGACTGATTTTAATGAAATTTGTTTCAATTGAGATAGAAAGTTGAATTCTAGTGCCTGTTGGAAGCGAAATATCTATTTAAGGCCTGAATTTTGTGAAAATAATTGTCAAAAATTCGAAAGTTCGAAAAGTATAGACGCACGAAGTTTTTATAAATTAATAGCTCTGCATCAAGAACAGAGATCGCGGCTCTGTAAACGGCATCCATTAGATCATTCAAAACGGACAAATCCGATGTGTCAATTTATGTCTTACGTGAATTTTTTACGTTGTGTACAAGGGTTCTGCAAAAGCTGTATTTTATTAAAATTAAATTATGGGGTTTTACATGCCAAAACCACTTTCTGATTATGAGGCACGCCGTAGTGGAGGACTCCGGAAATTTCGACCACCTGGGGTTCTTTAACGTGCACCTAAATATAAGTACAAGGGTGTTTTCGCATTTCGCCCCCATCGAAATGCGGCCGCCGTGGGAAAAGCTGTATTTCCATATTACTGAATTTTTTTTTTTACATTGACGTGTAACATATCATTTTTTGTGCGCGTTAGATGTACCATGAGATGCACTTTACAGAATTGTGATATCATTTTCTTTCCTGAGTTTCGAGAGTTGTAAATTTGATAGTTCCGTTTTCTGAAAACTTTTGATTTTTACCAATTTTTTATAAAAAATGGACGACCTAATTCAAAACCATCAGTCACTAGATTTTAAGTTTTTTTTTTAAATGCAACAAGCCTCATCAAATTTGGTACTGTGGTTGCCTAGGGAAACGAATTCTCCTTTTACATTTATTTAGATAGGAGCACCCGACCTAAAGCTTCCTCTTAAATATATGCATCTTCGTTTCACTATTCCATATTCGATTCAATATTCCATATTTACTATCCGCATTCGATTCACATTCGAAAAAGTTTATATTTGCCCTCATCTGTGTATTTTGCATGTGGATCACCCAATGCTGAGCATGTATGGTACTCATTGCAACAGCAAATTCTCAAGGATATAGCAATAGTAGCACGATTACACCCTTGTAAAGAATGAAATGCACTTTAATACTGGCATGTGCATTAATCAATGACACCGCTGCAACGTGTTCCCAATATATATATATATATATATATATATATATATATATATATATATATATATATATATATATATAGACAGGGTGTCCCAGCTAACTTTAGCCAGAGTTTAAAAATATGCAAATGCCACGTCGCTAGACAGAACAAATGTAATGTTGTTTGCCGTCGCTTGCAGATACTCAAACTATTTTTTTAATTCCACCTAATTTGCAAGTTAGTCTCAATTAATTAATCAAATTCTAAAATATAATTACACGAACAGGGTCCATGATAAAATTGTAGAGCGACATGAAAAGCACCCGATACAGCTTTCTGTTGCTTGATACGCGCTAAATAAAATTGTTTTTTTCCAAGAGTCCAAGAAGCCAGCAAATGCAAGAAAAATTGCCGCGCGACTGGCCACTGAAGGCACCTTGCGTGTATTTGCGGGCTTCGTTCACGCTCGGAAAACACTTTTATGTAGCACATATTGAGGAACAGAAAGCTGTATGGGAAGTTTTTCATGTCGCTCTACAATTTTTTCATTGACCCTTTTATCTAATTATAATATTTGAGAAGTTGAATAATTATTTAAAGCTAATCATCTAATTAGGCGCAATGAAGAAATAGTTTACCTCCGAGCAACGGCGATGAACATTGCCTTTGTTCTGGCTGTCCAGCTACGTGGCATTTGCATATTCTTTAACTCTGGTTATGTTAGCTGCTGGGACACGCTGTTTATGTATATATATATATATATGTATATATATATATATATATATATATATTATAATACCGAGACCGATCAAGTTGTCCAGCGCTGTTTATTCCACCAAAGGCAATGCCCCCCAGCTCACGCGCGAAGAAGTCGAAGAACAGTGAAGATGATGATGGCTATGTACAAATGAAAACGACGAAGTACGTTAATAGTGCTTACACTAACTTCCCCCCGTCATGGAAGCGGCCAGCCTGGCCGCAGATTAGAGATTATCTAAACGGGGAGTGAAGGGCTTCATCCGCGAGACGTGAACAATTTCAGCATTCCGGCGGCGCCGGTCAGTGACGGAGTGTACTGGGCGAACGAGATAGTTCACTGCAGATGTTTGCTGCACAACGGTGTATGGGCCAATGTAGCGTGGAAGGAACTTCTCACAGAGGCCTGGGGTGCGGACTGGAGTCCAAAGCAGGACTTGGTCTCCAGGGTGAAAACGTAGGTCACGGCGTTTGTTGTCGCAGTAACGCTTGCGCTCAGCTTGGGTAGCTTCTGTGCTTTGCCGGGCGATTTGACGGCAATGTGCAACTCGGGCAGCGAAATCTTCCGGAAGCGACGCGTTAGGCGAAGAAGGTGCGAAAAATAGTTCTCTGTCGAATATGGTGGAAGGAGATCGTCCATACACAAGGAAGAAAGGGCTGTAGCCGGTAGTTCGTTGAATAGCAGTGTTATATGCGAATGTCACAAAAGGAAGAATTTTATCCCAGTCAGTGTGGTCAGGACGGATGTACATGGAAATCATGTCAGACAGCGTACGGTGGAAGCGCTCAGTAAGGCCATTGGTTTGCGGATGATAAGTGGACGTAGATTTGTGGACGGTATTAGTGGCTCGAAGAACTTCCTCGAGGACTTGTGAAATGAACGCCTTGCCACGGTCACTGAGAAGAACGCGAGGAGCCCCATGGCGCAAGACGATGGCGCGCAAGAAAAAGTCGGCGACCTCAGAAGCGGTGCCGGATCGCAGAGGGGCAGTCTCGGCATATCTTGTTAAATGGTCGACCGAAGTGACAATCCAACGGTGACCGGAGGGTGTCAACGGCAAGGGACCATATAAATCAATGCCAACAAATTCAAAAGGTGCGTCCGGGCAAGGGAGAGGTTGTAGTAAACCGGCAGGAGGGGATGTCGAGCGTTTGCGGTGCTGACATGACGCACAAGAGGCAATGTATTTGGCCACCGTTGAGGATAGGCCAGGCCAGAAGCAGCGGGTCTTTATGCGGTCGTAAGTCTTGTGGAAGCCTAAGTGGCCAGCCGATACATCGTCGTGAAGTGCCTCTAATACCCGCAAACGAAGGCAGCGAGGTAGAACTGGGACCCACCGGTGACCTGTTGGGTGGTAAATGTAGCGGTGTAGCACGCCACCTTGAAGGCGGAATTGTCGAAGTTGGCGTCGCAAGCGGCTGTTGGGCGGTTCGGCGAACCCACTAAGGCGATCCATGAGAGCTCGACAGTAGGAGTCGGCCCGCTGAAGCGAGACGAAATCAGAGCGTGATGAAAGCGTAACTTGGTCCAGGGATGTTATCGAGAGTTGGTGAGAGGCAGGCGTAGCATCGGAACGACGTGGTTGGGAAGACGACGGCGCGTTACCTGGAGAGAGTGAGAGTGGGCAGCGAGACAATGCGTCTGCATCATGATGGTGTTTTCCAGACTTGTACGTTATAGTGAAGTCATATTCCTGCAAGCGGAGTATCCAGCGTCCTAAGCGTCCTGACATGTTTTTCATTGATGACAGCCAACACAGAGCATGATGGTCGGTGACGATGGTGAAGTGGCGGCCGTAAAGGTATGGGCGAAATTTCTGAATCGACCAAACGATAGCCAGGCACTCTTGCTCTGTAATGGTGTAGTTCCGCTCAGCTGGAGAAAGTGTTCGGCTGGCATATGCTATGACTTGCTCTTTAGATGCTGTATTACGTTGCAGAAGTACTGCGCCAATACCTTGTGCGCTTGCGTCAGTATGGAGTATGGTGGGGGCACGATTATCGAAGTGGCGAAGCACTGGTCCGGAAGTAAGATGCCGCTTAAGAGCGTGAAAAGCCGACTCGCAGTCGCTAGTCCACGTGAAAGAGGCACCGGTAACCAGTAGCTTGTGTAGAGGAGCTGCTATTGCTGCGAAGTTGCGTATAAACCTACGAAAATATGACGCCAAGCCGAGGAAACTACGTAGATCTTTCTGTTGCTGGGGGCGAGGAAACTGAAGAACGGCACTAATCTTGTCGGGGTCAGGCTGGATGCCATCTTTTGAGACGACGTGACCCAATACTTTTATTGTTTTGGTTGCAAATTTGCATTTTTTTGTATTGATCTGGAGACCAGCATTCGCAAGGCACTTGAGAACTTCGTCTAATCGTTGAAGATGTTGGCTGAAGTCAGACGAAAAGATGACAATATCGTCCAGATAACAGAGGCATGTCTTCCATTTTAGACCACGAAGTACGTTGTCTATCATGCGCTCAAATGTGGCAGGAGCATTGCAAAGGCCAAAAGGCATCACGTTAAATTCATAAAGGCCATCCGGTGTAGCGAATGCGGTCTTTTCTTTGTCAGTCTCGTTCATCGGAATTTGCCAATATCCTGATCGAAGATCAATGCTGGAGAAATACTCCGCCCCTTGTAGTGTGTCCAAAGCGTCGTCAATTCGAGGTATTGGATATACGTCCTTGCGTGTGATCTTATTGAGCGCTCGATAATCCACGCAAAAGCGAACTGAGCCATCTTTCTTCTTTACCAGGACCACGGGAGACGCCCATGGGCTAGATGAAGGTCGTATTATCTTCCGCGCAAGCATGTCAGCGACCTGTTGTTCAATGACCTTTCGTTCGGACGGCGATACACGATAGGGGCGTCGTCGTATTATAGCGGAACCTTCGGTTTCGATACGGTGTGTAGCCGCAGGAGTTTGGCTCAACACAGAGGAACAGCTATCGAAACAGGCTTTGTGTTTTGCCAAGACCACCATTAAGGCTTCGGACTGCGCGGCTGTTAGGTCAGAACCAAGAACGGCTGGAGGAGGGAAAGAATCATCCAAACCTGAGGTTGGTGCTGGCGATGAAGAAGGGCAAAGCGTGACTAGAGAGATTGGTTGAGTGTCGGCGAGGGTTGCCACAGTCATCCCTTTGGGCAGCATCACAGGATCTGGGGTCGTGTTGCAAGCAGACAGAAGGGCGCGGCCGCGTGAAAACCGGACGAGACAAGTGGCAATGAGAATTCCGCGAGAAGTACAGCGGGAAGAAGGGGCGACTAGGGCGTCTCCGTCGGCGATCTGACTGGACGTTACGGCTACAACGTCTTCGTGACCAGGACGCAGGACGTAGTCTGAAGCGAGGACCAAGTTCACGCATGAAAGTAAAGAGTCCGCAACAGGTTCAAGCTCTGTATCTGTGATGTGGACAACTTCTTCTCTACATGAAATGACGGCTGAAGCAGAATGTAGGAAGTCCCAACCAAGTATAAGTTCATGGATACACGTTGGAAGGATGATAAACTCGATGTGGTGGCGTATGCCGTCGATGAGAACACGAGCAGTACACTGTCCGTCAGGGTGAATGAATGCATTATTAGCGCCACGCAAAATAGGTCCAAGATAAGGCGTTTTTACTTTACGGAGCCGGGAACACAGATCACTCCGAAGAACAGAAACCGCGGCACCGGTATCGATGAGAGCTGATGCGGGAACACCTTCGACAGTCACAGAAAGCATGTTGGCCGGGCGAACAGGAGGAATTTTTGAAGACCGATAAGAAGCAGTTTCCCCTCCAAAAACTGCAACAGTTAGTTTTCCGAGTGCTGGTCGACAAAATGGGAAGTGGGACGAAGTGGTGATGTAGAGCGCCGGTAAGGGGATGGAGAACGACGTCTGGCCGAACGGGAACTATGAGGCAGATTGGGAGCAGCTGGTGGAGACGGAGAACGCTGTTGAGGGAATGAGTGCGGTCCGGGATAGTAGTCGTCTGATCGGCGAGTGCGGTCTCTTTCGTGCTCAGCATAGCCTCGCCTTTCATCCTGCTGGCGCCGGCGGCAGAAGCGAGATATATGGCCGCGTATGCCACAGTAAAAACAAACCGGACGAGGTGGACGCCACTGAGGGTACGATGGCGCAGCAAGTGCTCTGGTTCCCATCGAAGCCAAATGGTCATAGGAAACGCCAGTAGGCACGGAAGTCACGGTAGGGGTGGGTAGCGAAACAACATCCGCGTAGGTAGGGGTGGAGCGCGCTACCGGAGCAAGATGCGTCGTGGGTGTAGTCATCGCTGTCAACTCCTGCTTTACGACCTCGCGCAAGTCGGAGGTGGGGGTTGGTGCGCAGGCAGCAGGGGGACGCTTTAGGTCTTGTAGTTGAAGCTCCTCGCGGATGATGGTGCGGATAAGAGCACGTAGATCTGGAGAATGAGCAACCTGAGGATCGCTGCTGTCATGTGGAAGACGAATAGACTGCAGCTCGTCGAGGCGTTGACACGTTGAAGTGATGTCTTGGACAGAAGCCGGATTTTGCACGATTAAGGCGTTGAACGCGACAGGCCCAATGCCTTTTAAGATGTGGCGAACGCGTTCGGCTTCCGTCATGCTAGGATTCGCACGGCGGCACAGAGCCAAGACATCCTCTATGTATGAGGTGTAAGACTCTTGGGGAAGTTGGCGGCGCGTTCCCAGCTTCTGTTTGGCGACTTCTGCACGGCCAGACGAGGAAGCGAAGATTTGCCGCAGCTTCGAGGTAAACGTGGACCAATCCGCGATGTCGGATTCGTGGTTGAAATACCACGTCTTTGCAACACCGGTCAAGTAGAAGGCGACGTGCCTCAATTTCTGGGTGTCGTTCCACTTGTTACAAGAACTCACGCGGTCGTAGTGGTCGATCCAATCGTCTACGTCATCACCGCGGAGTCCCGCAAAGACAGGGGGATCGCGCTGAGGGCTCGTCACAGTCCAAGAGGGCGCCGCAGGTGGGGTCGTCTGTGTGGTAGGGTTTGAGGCGCCGGAAGGGCCGGGGTCGGAAGTGTCCATTGTTGTAGGGGTAGCTGGGTGCAGGCGGCGACCGGAACGGAGCTCCAGGGAGGACGGGAACGCGAGAGGACGTCGGGATCTTGACGTACCTCCACCACTTTATAATACCGAGACCGATCAAGTTGTCCAGCGCTGTTTATTCCACCAAAGGCAATGCCCCCCAGCTCACGCGCGAAGAAGTCGAAGAACAGTGAAGATGATGATGGCTATGTACAAATGAAAACGACGAAGTACGTTAATAGTGCTTACAATATATATATATATATATATATATATATATATATATATATATATATATATATATATATATATATAATTCTTACTCCAGCATAATGGAAAAAAAAATATTGTCAAAGCAACGCAGTAATGCCGTCAGGAGTTCTGTGTTTCCAAGACACTGCTAGAAACCTAGCACTTTCGATTTATTTATTTATTTATGTATTTATTTAATATTTATTCCTTTGTATTTATTTATTTATATTTCAAATTACCGCTAACGGCACTCTTTGGAGGGTGCTTAAGGGCTTAAGGCTTAAGGGCGTATGACATATTGACTTATATAGGCTTAAGGCATTGAGCTTGAGGCACTTTGTTTCGAAGTACAACTTTAATAGAACATTGATTAAGTTAACTGTGTACCATGGTTTTTTTTTTTCGTCATAGCTACGCCTCATGTTAAGAAGAGCAATTAAGGCCCCATCAACAGACTTTTTCACGTCATTCTGGTGGTAAGTACACAAGGATTCTGCAGTGAAACACCCTATAATGCAACTCAACACCCTATCTGTATACTGCCGAGGCGGTACCAATCTATGAGCAAATAAGCGCGATGGCTGAATCGATGGCAGAGAATTAAACAGAGCCTGAAGTTTCTGCAGTAATAGGCGTATTTCGGTGAAAAAAACAAATATTCGTAAATCCTTTTTTTATACCATTGACCCTCAATCGGCTGTTCCATAGCGCCGTTTCTCACTTGTTATCAAGCATACTTTTGCTCAGCATATTGTAGGGTGGGAGGAAACAAACTTCCTAGGATTAAGCGGCCTGAGTCATATAAACATTGATCTGCTGCAAGAGATACCATATTAGCAGAAGACTCCACGGTCATTTCGGCTCCCTGGTGTTTTTTTTTTTATTATTACCGTGCGCCTAAAACTCTTTCAATGGTCTTTCTTGGGCACTGGCTTCATCATTATGCGGCTGCCAACATCATGAAACAGACCCGCAACGTCGTGCTCGGTAACAAAAAACGTCAGCGGGTCAGCGACATAAATGCGGCTAGAGGCTAAATGTGGCTAAAATCTCCGATGAGCGTTTCGAAAAGCACAACGAACAGACAGACACAGTGTGCATAGTTTATTACGCGACGCTACATTTCAATAGTCAATACAACATGCCTTGGTGTCTCAAGAACACCAAGAACAACCTCGAGCGAAGTCGAGTTTGTTACTTTCTTTATAACTGCGTAACGCTTTTTTTTCGTGTTTGTATGTATATCGTTAGCTGGAATCGTCCGTGAGTTGTTGTCCAATTGAAATTAATGCAATTTTGTAGCGTGAGCAACAACCCTGTCTGTCTTTCCATAGGCTGCCCAAGATATCTGCGGCACAGTTATTTAACGGTTTCCTGTTATTTGCAAAAAGTGCGCCATACGACCCTAATATTTCATACTTGTCAGCAGGGAGCGGTAATACGTGGTAATGCCCGGATATTGTGGACGCATTTATCTTATATTTACCGAGCAAATTTATTGAGCGGTTGCACCGTGATGCCAGTCAATGTTATAATTAATTTATAATTCCGTTTCTATGCCATTAAGTCCAAATATTGAAAATCACCGACCTTACTTCTGCTACTACACTAATTCAGTAACGTGATCTCGTCATTTTTGTTTTTGTTTCCTTCACTGTGTCTGCTATGTAAAATATCAGATGTGGAGTTTCACGGCGGTCGCAGCCCATCATATGAATAGCTTCCACCCTTTGCGCATCATACAATTCCTCAAATTAAATGGAACAGGCTTACTGCCCCGTCCTTGGCGCTATCGAAAGATGAGTGGCCGACATTTTTATTACTGGACTTCTCCGGAGTACATTGTCTGAACGGCTGCCTTAATAGTTACCACTGTTTTCGAAAGAAAACTGCAATGAGTCACTGAGGAGGCGCCAGTTTAGAAAGCGCAACAAATATATAAACTAAGTAGAGGAAAGATTCACGGTGAGGAAAAAATAGCGTAAGAAAATCCTCGTAGCTCTTCCTACAAGCATCAGGCACCGCAGAATCGCATGCCGTCCACGTTGCAAACTATGGAGCGGCTGTCTCTCGGATGTCTTTGGGATGTTTCAGGTCAGATCCAGCACCATTTTTTTTTACTTTCATATTTGCTTGCGCCAACGTCGACTTCTTCGCAAGTGGTTCTTGTGCGTCCTTGTTTGTGTCTGTGTATTCTTTGTCAAACTGTCATTCGTCGGGTCAAACAGGGGGACCCGATCCGAGCAGTCGGACTCGGTCCGATGAATCAAGACGTATCCGTGTCTTTTTACCGCTGTTTATATTTTTTATGTATATCCCTTTACATTTTGCGAGTGGTGTGCTGTTTCCTTCTGATGGACACTTCTCGTTGCGATATTACTAGTAGTCGTTATTTTTTACTTTGCTTTCGAAGCGTCTCTTTCTTAAAGGACGTGCTCGCTGGTGCGCCTAGACAGGCTTCCGCTGTCCCCGCTGAATAACGCATGAACCTTATCTGAATGCGTCCTCATCCATGACATCAAAGTAAACATGGAGGCTAAATATGTGACCTTTCTGACTTTACTTCGGTGTTCTGCTTGCTACTTGCTGAGCTTCGTTTTCTCTTTCGTGTCACGGAAGGAATATGCACAGTTTTTTGTTTCAGTTTCTTTCTTTATTTTTTTGTCGCCAATGTAGGCGCCTCAGCTGTTGTGGAGGGACAGAATGCGGCGCCTTTT
The DNA here is from genome assembly GCF_023375885.2 of Dermacentor andersoni. Taxonomy (NCBI): domain Eukaryota; kingdom Metazoa; phylum Arthropoda; class Arachnida; order Ixodida; family Ixodidae; genus Dermacentor; species Dermacentor andersoni. The sequence goes on along the minus strand of NC_092814.1, from coordinate 167,976,692 downwards.
TAAGCCCCTCGCACAGCTCAGCGGCCCACACTAGCCGCATGTTTCGGACCGCTGATTTGATGATGTAGGCAAACAACCTGACATGGGAAAGGAAGCAGCCGCATGCGGGTTTCAGTCTCTTGAACACGAAATTTATTCTTAATGACAGTTTCTGTACGTTTTCAGGTTCACAATCTGCACGCGAACGCATGTGCGCCTGGCGTTAAGCGGGAGACACGATCTGATTCGGTGTCCGATCCGGCGTCCGACGCACCGGAACGCCAGGCGGAATCGAGGCGTTATGCCGTGCCGAAGCGCCGGATCGAAAGCCGGGCGTGCGACAAACTGGGCAGATTTTCATCGTCCGACGCGTCCGACAACCTCACCGTCGTTTGGCCCCAGCCAATGACAGCGCGGCTGGCATGTGACCTTCTCTGACGTTCCCTTCACGGAGGCGGCGCCGGCGGGCCGCTTTCTAGCCGTCTTTCTTTTTCTTTCCTTGCCAGCTGCAGATGTGTCCGACACGAAATAGTTACCAGTTGAGTAAAACTACCTCGAACGTGTGCCTGTTCTGCAAAGCAGCACCTAGTACACTAGTACTAAGCTACTGGCGAGATCGGGAGCCGCGATGCGAGGGCATTTCTCGAGCAGACAGCATACCGACCTTCTGAGCGAGGTTGCTCGCTTCGCTTGCACGTTTGCCCTTCGCAAAGACTGCGTCGAATAAACCAATTGTATTTAATTACGGGTGACCTGAGTGTACAGCATTAATCGCTTTCGCAAAAATAAGCGCTCTTCGACGAGCTCTGGCTCCTGCTCCGGCTCCGACGAGCTCCGGCCTAGCTAGGCCTACTGGCCCTATCGCTGGCTGTCAGCGGAGCCGTCAGTGGACACGCCTCGTAATGAAGTTTTCTGTCACTCGCAAGGGTATAATTTTATTGACAGTGTTCGCGTAAAGTGAAGCAGTGTTGTGCAGAGTTGTTTATGTCGCGTTTCTCGACGTGGATATGAAGTCTTCCGAGCGTACAAGGCGGGGCGCTGGTTCTGGGCGGAACTTACGCGCCGCTCGCTCGTCCGGATGCACGCACCGTGTGCCCCGAATCGTCCTATTGCTGCATGCCGGAGCATGCAGCGCCGCACGTCGGATCGGACGCCGAATCGTACCGTGTGTCTCCTGCTATAGAAGCCGTTGTGAAACGCTGCGTTGAGACGTTGGGACCTCTAGCGCTTTTTACTAATCGTCAGAGCATTATATACGTCAAGCGTAAAATACGGTCGTGGCTTAGTTGAGCACAGGAAGATGTTTTTTTTTCTTCTTTTTTTTCAGTAGCGTTAAAGCATTCCCCGCGTTAAATCCTGGCCCGGATAATGAAATAGCAGAGCGAAGAACTCATCATCATCGGATTCGATTGCTTACTTTTAGGTAAGCACACGTGTACATTACGTATCCATTAGCAAGACATATAAAAAAAGCACGATAGTGTAGCGAAACACGTTACTAGAGTTCTTCCTCGAATAACACGAGCGGAATTGATCCCGGTCGTGGCGGCCGCAGTTCGATAGGGGAGATATGCAAAAAGGCTCGAGTACACAGATTTACGTGCACCAGGGCGTCAATCCGGAGTCCTCCGTTACGGCGTGCCTCGTAATCAGATCGTGGTTCTGGCACGTAAGACCCCAGAATATAACGTTATTTAATCAGAGAATTCATGCAGTAAAAGCGATAAGTTGCTTACGCGCTCCTTGACCATTTTCTCGAAAACTGAGAATGCGTTTACATTGTAAGGAGAAATTTCTGATGATCTCCCAATATCGTATTAGATCTCCCTGTTTAATCTTAACTTGCACGTCCGTACTCTATGTTTTACTAATTATCCTTGCCTTTCTTTGCTTGCTTAGTGCCTCTCTCTTTCTCTGCTGCTATGGATTCTGCGTGAGTGAAGGCGTGGATAGAGTTAATTATCCAAGAAATATGCCTTGATTGGCACGAAGTGTTTCCTCTCTGAGTAAATATCCAAAACTGAACTAATAAAGAAGAGTGGGAGATATTTCTTTTGCAAAAGTTTAAGGGTTCACTCACCGGACTGTCTAGAACATAAGTCTACAAACTACGACCCATGGTAGGGATCCGGCCGGCGGAGACATTGCGACTGGCCCGTGGCCGCTGGCGGTCCACCCGATTACGGTCGGGCCGCAGGCGGAATGTTTCTTCCAGCAAAACCTCCACAAAGACTGCGCCTGAAAGCGAGGTTTTCCCGCGACACCTCATGCAATCATGCTTTTTTTCTGAGAGCCGGCTTCCCTTCATTTACAAGTTCACGCCACAACGCCGCCTCGTCTGGGGCGGCGCCGACAAATCAAGAACCTCATGCGACCATCGCGTAAGGAATGCCTAATGCTCCGATTGCCCTGTCCGAACCGCAACTTCCGAAGGCGGGCCGAAGCTATCATGACTACGCCCAGGCGCGCTGCATGGGCCGAGAGAGATTTAGCCAACTTTTCGCCCGCGAAACTACAGCGTGTATATATATAGCATCAAGCTCCTTTCTTCAGCATGCTGCGAGCTTCAACCCACGGCATGCGTTGTACGATAATTAGGGAGGATATCTTTAAAGAATTACATAAGACTCTGTCTGCCTACATGCTAGGCGGCAAACCAACATCTGTTACTTTTGATGTTGGTAGACCAACAGGTCCGGACATAAAAAAAGGACTCGTAAGGCAAATAATGAAAGCTGCAGAAGTTGGCGGATTTTCAAATCTGATGAGTTTTGACTACATGGTTCAACAGCAGGTCCTCTGGGCAGGAGCGTAGGAGGGGGGGAGGTACCCCTCTCCCGAAATTTCTGTTCACCAAGATGCCACACCCCCTTCCTTGTCTCTTGGCAAATGCACCACAACCCCCCCCCCCCCCTTCACCTCCAGAAGAAGTTCCTGGTCCGCCACCACAAGCTTTAATTTAGTAGTTTGTGTGATTGGACATATTCTACGCAAGCAGCCTCAGACACGATGACGAAAACCAACACAAAGTACTGTACATATGACACCCGAGAGGCTTCATGCAAAAGGGTTCATGAATAAGCGTATGCACTAAGTATAACATTGTGGTGGCGCATTTGCGCTGCAGAGAAAGATGACTAAGTGCGAGCCCAATAATAAATGCTGTCTGCTCGGAATATCTGACTTGAATGCATTGCCGTGATAGTTGGCGACGCCGGCAACGGAACAAAATGACCCAACACATTCCTGCGCTCCCTCGCCACCGTCAATGGGCCCCTACGTTGTGAAGCGCCTTTCCTGTCTTTTTTTTTTTTTTTTGGCCCCAGCAGCCGGACATCTCATTCCTCAAGCCACAAGCGCAATTGGATTTGAGAAACATTACCCCTTAATTAGCCTAGTACAAGGACTACAGAAGTACAAGTGCAAGCTACAGAAGTCCAGTACATCCTAATGCGCCGCTTACCACCATACTCTGTACAATACATTAGGAAAAGCCATTCTAGGGCGAACATGCTCTCTCAGAAAGAGAACGACTGCAGGAGCTGCGCGCGACTACAAGGACAGAGGATCTCCGCCCAGATCAGCTACTTAGGCATATGCAAACTTTGCTTAAACACGGGCCTTATCTTTCGACAAGAGCATCTTCAAACAACTCTTCGTGTAGCGGCTGCCACCCACTGTGAAGATGGTGTTGAGTTCAGTTTCTGACCTCAGAATGTCAACATTGTTCGCTCTTGCCGACAAGGTGTGCGAAATCGCAACGCAGTTTTTTGAGCGACCTCTTAGCTGCAAAACCCAGTCACCTTAAAATGTCCTGGCGGCAATGCTGAATGTGCATCATCTTCCGTTTTTGCAACATATATTCCCTACTCGCGACGACATTTCTGGCCTTTGAGATGACATTTGAGATGACTAGCCGACCTGGTGACCAGCACCCTGACCCCGCGAGACAACGGCGGCCAGATGTTGCATTTTGCCGACACGCCTCGGTTGAACCGTTTCCGTGCACATTCCCCTGCCACCTTGTGCCGATCATCACCTACATGGTCTCCTCAAGACCGACCATCACTCTACTTGCACTATCACCGTTTCGGTGCGTCGGCGCAGCGGTGTAGACAATGTTAAGTGGTACAGCGTGAAGCACAACAGAGGGACACGGAAAGGACGAGCACGAGCGCTTACTGCGAAGCGAAATTTTATTGTTCGTTGACAAGGGTGTACAAAACCCTTGCACATGGTCGAGAAACGCGTGGAAGGAGCGCTAGCAGTGACTTCCAGTCTTCCAGGAGCTCACCAGTCACATATTTTTCATCAAGAACACTATCAGGGAGTTGGACTTCCTAGTCGACACCGGAGCAGAAGGGAGGATCTTGCCTGCTCATCTTGCGTAGAAGAGTTATGCACAGATTCTTCATCTCAAAGCTGTCAATGGGAGAAAAACTAGCGTCTAAAGCAGCTGATGACTCACCCTAATCTTGGGCTTAGACGCACATTTCGTTGCATATTTATGGTGGCATGACCAGTTACGCAAGTACTATGAGCCCATTTCCGGTCTCGCTATGAATTCGTGGTAGGCATTGCTGAAAAGAAGGTGATTGATTCAACAAATGGATCGTTAATCATAGGCAAGCCATTTACCATTGCACCTTTCGCGTTCGCGCTGCGCCACACAATACTACGAGAGCGGATCACAAGGTCTCTGCCCCTATTTTTTTAGCCAAATTACGGCTATAAATGCTATGTCAACACATCCATTCCCAGCTGCGGACCTTTCTTGGATCGGCCCGGCCTTATCTGCCGGTAGCTCCGCGGCACGGCGCTGCTGTCAGATGTGGAAGATGGCGTTTGTGCTTCACACTTCCACGGCCTACCAGCAATGAAGTGTGATTCGTTTTCTATGGAGCAAGGGATGAACGCCCATCGAAATACTCAGGGAAATGCAGCCCAAGTATGGAGAAAGGTGTCCACTTTGAGAAGTGTGAGTTGGTGGTGTTGAGAATTCGCAAAAGGCCGTGAAGACTTGCATGATAATAAACATTTGAGGAGGTCGCGTGCGTCGCTGACTGACGACAACATGGCACAGGGGCATCTCAAGTTTAATGCTGCGATGAAATAACTGTCTGAACCGGTCTGGGGACTATGTGGAAAAATGGTGTAAGGTACGTAGAATATTATGTATATTTGTAATTACCTGTATGTACCTTATTTTGGCTAATATAATTTAGGGGTGAAGACTTTCTGATTCGCCCTCCTACAACGCTTTGCTGCTGTTATGCACGAGTACCATCCGTGAAAAATTCTCCAGACTGGACTCAACCTGTCTCTCGCAACATCGAGCACAAAGTTCTCACCCAAGGGCGCCCATAGACAGCGCGTTTCACGTAACATGAACCAAGGATTTAAATAAAGTGGTGAATTACGGCAGAATGAAACTAACGACATATGGTTTGCCGTCATGTGGCACTCCTTAGAGTTCTTTCATACCACGCTTAATTAGTTATTGAACTAATACCAGTTATGTAAGTTTTTTAATAATCACGTTAGGGTCAAGTGCGTTTAATTGGTTGTACAAAGGATTAAGAAACGACCGATGCAATTATTTTGTGGCAACGTATATGCTGCGTGGTGATTTTTTTCGGCGTTTAAAGAAAGCCCGTAAAATACAAAATGAAAACCCGTGACTTCGCTCATGCGCTATCATGGAGGAAGAAAAAGTGAGGAGACATCTTTACGTCACGGAGCCAGCCTTAGTAAGCGAACACTCCGTGAAGCCCACACATTTGCTCAGTGGTAGCCCAACACGGGACCTCTTGCGTCGAGATCCCGGAACAACAATCTAGATTTGCTGAGATATTTCGTTCCCAGTAGCTGTGCCCGTAGCTTTTATATGATGCGCGTTTGTTCAGCTGCCCTGCCATGGCTCTGCTTGCATAGCGGGAACACTAAATTAACCGCGCACTTCGGCCTGCGATCACGTGTTGGGCCACTAGGTTTGGCTTCAATCGCGTTGCTCAATGCTCCCTCCTAGCGTTTTTCTTCCTCCATGTTTGCTATCGTATTGCAGCGCTCTCAACTGTGCTTCGAGCGAAAGAAGCATGCACGCGGACCGCTCGTTCATCAAAGACGGCGACATGTTTTTTCCGCGTGTGGCCGCGGAATATGCTGACGCACTGTGCAGCCAATGCCTAGAGCCACGGCTGCTAACTTCGCCATGGTCCACGCGCACAGTTTTTTTGCTCGAAGCACGTTTGAGAGCGCTGCAATACGATATCGCATGAGCGCAGTCAGGTGGTTTTATTTAATATTTCGCGGGCTTCCCTTAAATGCTGAAAGAAATCATCACGCAGCATGTACGTTGCCACTAAAAATTTTGTCGGTCATTCCTGAACTCCCTCTATAACGTAACAGAACACACTTGGCGCTAAAGTGAATATTAAAAATTCTGAATAATTGAGCTCAGTTAATTAACTAGTTAAGAGGAATATAGATGGATGGATAGACGGATGGATGTTATGAGCGTCCCCTTTGGAACGGGGCAGTGGGTTGCGCCACCAAGCTCTTGCTATTATACTGCCTAATGTCCTACCTAGGTTAAAAAAAAAGAAAAAAAACACGATGAGCTCCAGCACCCAAATTTCTTGATCCCCTATTGTGAACTTTGCTTTTGTACGCCTCCTTTTTCTGTCCTTTTCATACTTCCACCAATCTTCCAATCACCTCTTATTAATCTCTACTGCGGACATGTTTACTTTTCCCCTGCTCTCGCTGAACCCAAGGGTTTCAAGGAAGCCAGTGGCGCCTAAATCGACCGCTGGGCAGATGTCGTCACATTCGAATAAAACATGCTCCATCGTTTCCCTAGCTTTACCTCAGCAAGCACATGCTTCTTTCTTCTTATATCTCGCTTTATATGTGCGTGTTCTAAGGCATCCTGATCTCGCTTAGAAAAGTAATGAGCTTCCCTTTGAGTTATCATAAATTGTTTCTTTCTTGATTTCGTTTTTTCCTCTTAAGTAGTTACTCATGGCAGGTTTCTTTTCCATTGCCGCCACCCATGAGATTATATTAGCCTTTCTGACTTTCCGCTTGACGTTATTTGTTGCTGTGTTGCTCACCCTAAAGGCCACACACTTGCTGATAAGCTTCCTAGTTCTTTTCTTCCACTGAGAATCAATGTTCTTCCTGTACAGATACCTCAACACTCTCCCAGCCCATTTATTTTCTTCCATATTCCTCAGCCGTTCTTCATACCCAATTTTACTGCGAGCTTCCCTCACTTCAAAATTAGTCCAGCCCATATCAGCCTGCACAGCTTCATTTGAGCGCCCAGTGCGAGGCGTCCCACTGACCTTTGGTTCACATCAAGTCCTGATTGTACCCCTGATTTCAAGCAAACAACCGCACTTCCAAAAGTAAGTCCTGGAACCATTACACATTTCCACATACCCCGGAGCACCTCGTACATATTGTATCCCCATAGTGCTCTGTGCTTCATTATGGCTGCATTTCTCTTCCCCTTTGCTGTTATTGTTTTTTACTGTTTTCATATATCTATTGCCTTCGTTTATCCATATACCAAGGTTTTTATATTCATTTACTCGAGGTATTTCCTGGCGCTGTATTGCCACTGCCTGTTCACTGTTTTGATTGAATACCATAACACCCGATTTTCTAACACTAAATTTCAAACCTAAATTCTCGTCTTCCTGTCCACAGATATTAGGCAGATGTTGCAAATCCCTTTGCTTGTTAGCTAGCAACACAATGTCACCCGCATAGAATAAACCTGGAAGCTGCTGCTCTACTGCTGTATCCGCCTGTTTGTATGAGATATTAAACCCGATATTACTTCCTTCCAGCGCCCTCTCCATCCTCACCATGTGCATTATAAACAGCAGTGGGGATAAAGGGCACCTCTGCCTCAGTCCCTTGTTGATATCAACTTTCTTCTCGCTCCTGATCCCTTCCCATTCAACGCAAACGGTATTTTCTAGGTAAATCTCTCTCAAAAGCTGCAGACAATCGTCACTTAAGCCTTTCCCTTCCAGAATATCCCACAATATGTTGCGGTCTACGTTGTCATACGCTCCTGTAATGTCTAAAACAGCCACATATAATGGTCTCCTTTCTACTCTTGATATTTCAATACAATGAGTAAGAACAAATAAGTAGTCATCCAAACGCCTACCTATGCTGAAGCCATTCTGAAGCTCTCCCAAAATGCCGTTATTCTGTCTGTGCCCATGCTCGCAGCTTTAATTTTATTGCCTGCATTGCTAGCCTGTATATTAGCGATCCAATGGTCAACGGTCTATACGAGAGAATTCTATCTTTCTCCCCCTTACCTTTATAAATTAAATTCATTCTATTTGTCACCAACTGTCTGGTGTTCGTCTCTCTTTTAAAGTTTTTTCCACTGCTTTCACCAGACCTTCCTTACTTTTTGGTCCTATATAATTCATTAATCAGCCTAACAGGAACCTCGTCTAGTCCTGTGGCTGTGCGCTTAGGAATTTTCTTTTCGGCTTTCTTCCAATTTAAATATGTCAGCACCAGCTCCTTTTCCATCTGGTTCTCTTTCATGCTTCTTTTTGAACATAGAAAATATGTTGAAGAGCGCCACCTGGCAGCAAACCATATGTCTTTGGTTTCATCCAGCTGCGGTTAACCACTTTTTTAAAATCTTTGGTTCAAGCTACGTGAAACACCCTGCATACCTTACCTCGCCTCGCTGTCTAGCTCCGGAGAAGTTGTGTACAGCCAAGCACAAACTAGAGAATATCATAGAGATCGTGATTGCTCGCCCTCAATCAATCTTTAGCCCTCTCGTCATCACATGGTGCCCAAGAAGACCTGTTAAGGGGCGCGAGCATGCTTCCATGACAAAAAATTAAAATTTGTCGTCATACAAAAAGTCCACTCCATCATATGATGCCCCCAGGGGATCAGTTCATGAAAGTACACATGCACATCTTTGGGCCCCTTCATACATCAAAAGGGTATCATTACCGCGTAACGATTCTTGACCGTTATAAAACATTTACAGCGCTTAGCTTGCGGAGCTCCAAAGATATGTTTATTTAGTTATTTACAGTACCCTCAAAAGGCCTCACAGGAGTATTACATAAGGGAGGCAAACATTATTGCACACTCACAGATAACACAAAAACAATAAAATCGCAGGCTTATACAGAAGATACAGTGGCACAAAATGCATCAGGATTTTTCATAGATGCAACGTGTTTCGGCAGTTTATTCCAAAGTTTAATAGCTAAAAGCACAGGAGAAAATTTGAACAAGTTAGTCCTGCGATGGGGTAGGTATACTTTGAATGGGTGATCAGTGCGTTGGAAGATGTATGAATCAGGGTGGATATGTTCTGGTCGGAAAGTACAAGTGCTGTGGTAGAGTTTGAAGAAGTAATGAAGTAAAGAAATGCGTTTTTGTTGCTGAAGTGTTTGAAGATTCAAGGTGTTTCGAAGGTGTGTAATACTGTCATGTGTGTAGTTGCCTATTATAAAACGAATCGCACGCTTCTGTAATGATTCCACTGACTGCGTTAAGTATCCCTGATGCGGATTCAAAATAATAGAGGAATATTCCAGCAGCGGCCTGACTAGAATGTTGTACACCAGAAGCTTTGTGTCAGGCGTAGCCATGTACACTGTTTTACGTACTAGTCATAGTGTTTTACTCGCCTGACTGGTGATATATTTTATGTGCTGATTCCAGTAAGTTAGTTGACATGATGACACCGAGGTATGTAAACTGATTTACCGGCTCAATGGCAGCATTGTTGATGTTATAAGAAAATGATAATTTCGAGCGACGTGTAGTGAATGTCATTGCCTTGGTTTTATTAATTAACATTAATGTGCATTAGCCACATGTCACACCATGATGATAATGTAGTCAAATCAGCCTTAAGAGGAAGAGAATCGTTAGGTTCATTAATCTGACGATACATGATACAATCATCTGCATAAAGAGGAATTTGTGACATGGTATTATTGGGGAGATCGTTAATGTACAATAGGAATAATAGTGGGCCTAAGGCGGACTCCTGAGGAACTCCAGATTTAACAGTAGTAGGTGAAGAAACAATTTTATCAAGTAGGACAGCTTGCGATCTATCGGTTTAAAAATTATGAATGCAACTTAAAATGCTTTTATTAAGGTTAAATGTTTGAAGTTTTACATGTAGGCGGTGACGAGGAAACTGGTCGTATGCTTTAGAAAAATCTATGAACACAGTGAGTGAATAACCGATTGGATATCTGTGATGAATTCGAAAAGCTGCGTTTCACAGGATTTTCCTCGCTGAACGCCATGCTGGTTCGGAAAAAGCCGATTGTTATTTACTAAGTGTTGCATGATGTCACTGTAAAGAATGTGCTCAATGATTTTACATGGTATTGACGTTAATGATATCGGTCAGTAGTTAGCGCAGTCGTCGCGATTGCCGGATTTGTAGATGAGAATGACGTGTGAGAGTTTCCAGTCATATGGCAGGGTACGGTCATCTATATATATTGCTCAAGTTACCGGCTCCGACGCCATACGGCCATACGACGCCTTCTGAGTGCAGCCGAATGCTTGAAGCTCCGCAAAAGGGGAACGGAATTCGCGCTAATTTTCTAGACCGTATATGATAACTTCTTTCTCGGCCGTAGTGCCGTTCGGTTGCGGTGTCGGCTCATTCAGACTTCAGTATCAATCTTTCTCGGTCGCCGGCCTGATCTGAATGGAGTCTTGCGGCCGCGAGAACGGTGTGTCGAGCGTCTTCCCAGTGCTGTTTCGGCCGGCTAGGGAGCATATAGCTTTAATTGGCAGGCTCAAGACCACCTACGGGGAGAACCGCTCGCTTGCGCCTCAGCTTCGGTCATCCCCGCGCAAGCACGCGCGTCTTGCCAAAAGTCGACACGGACTACGACCACCTGGCTGGCTACAGGATGTTTAAGAGAGTCCTGGCGGCATGTCGTAAATTTCAGTGCTTTGGACAAGCAAAAGAACTCTCGGACTCACCATACAAGGTGTGGAGTGTCAGAAACGCCACAGACACCACGCCACACAACCTAACGACATTTAGAGTGTCTCAGCTGACCTTTTCCAAGCTGTTAAAAGTAAAAAAATAAAGATTCAAAACACATGGTACAAGATACGATTTGAAGACATGCGGTGTTCGGTCACCCGACCTCTCACGACTGAACATTGCAGGTCTTATAATCGCACTCTGCATGGTGGTTTTTAAAATTTGTTTTCTTTGAACAGCATGGTTAACGTTAGCTGGGACACACGGTATATGCTGAAGGCGCAGAATCACCCGCATACTTTTGACAAAGGCTTTGACATTGGGAAACTTGGTGACGCATCTGTGCTGCAGAGGAAAACGATGCAGGAGCATGCCCTGCTATAAGTCTTGTGTCCTTGTGATCTCTGAGTGGATTGCATTACCGCTGTTAGCAGAAGACAAAGATTGAGAACACGTTTGCGCCATTTGTTGGTCGTTCGTTTTGACAGGGTCAGCATAGCAGTGTTGTAGGGCACTTGAGGACAGTGTCGACGAAGTTGCTGTCTAGTGTTAATAAGCCTCCAACGCTAAATGACTGAGCTAATGAAGTTATTGGCAGATTAAATTGTCAGACTCAGAACGGATTTGCGCAAAGAAGCGAACGAAGCAAGTTGAAAAAGGTCACCGCTTTAATGGCTCTGAATGAGCAAGCATTGCGCAGCTTTAATTGTGACAGCGTAAAATACACGTGCCAACTTTCTACGATGCTAATTTGAAAAACGTGATAGAAATATGTCCCGTGTGGTTTGCTGTTCAAGTTAAACGTAGCAGACAGATTAAGAGCCTTCTCTGCAACGGAGTTGTCTGCAGCCCACCAGTGGTATGTGAGCTCTGCTGTACGCAGCACGTAGGAGCCTCGAAGCGCCACTTGTTAAAACTCGTATTTAACGAGCACATTGGGAGTTACCGAAGAGAGCGTTTTAAATAATAGTGGTAATTTTTTTTTAAGTCTTCGGCACCAGCGTTAGTAAGACATCGGGTCAACAGAGTTGGCGGCCATGCTCCTTTCACGCCGCGATCGAGCGACAAGGAAGAGGTGACGTCAGTTGTGCACCGGACGCCCTAATTGAGCCGCGCCGCCGCGTCTCTCGTCGAGTGCCTTTGTGCCTCTCTCGCCAGGGCCACGCGCGCAGCAAGTTGGGACCGGTTAGGCTGTTTCGACCAATTAGTCAGGGAGAGGGCGCCCGGTGCGTACCCGCTCTCTCTTCCAGATTATGCGCGGGCACACGGCAGGAACAGCATGACATCGATAAAAATGCGCGCGCAATGAAAGAAAACAACAGCGAAAGGAGAGTGGTGTTTTAACGGCGAGGGGCGCACAATGAATCTCTCTCGCGCGAGGCAATAGCCGATCGATCGCATAACAATGAAGCGCCTCGGCGCTAAAAAATGAGAGAAACCAAAAAGAACAGCGTCGACACGATTAGAAGAGCGCACAAAGGTTATATCAGAGGACAGGTACAGACAGCTCATAAATATTCGTTTATTGGTAAGCTAAGCAAGAAGCAAAGCCTACAACAGAGTGAGAGCGAGAGAGAGAGAGAGAGAAGGGAAGAAGGAAATGCAGGGAGGCTAACCAGACAGAGTTTAGATTGCTACCCTACACGTGGGGAGGGGGATGGGGGAATGAAAGAATAAGATACAGAAGACATCATTGTTTATCGCACTTTTACGTGCACCAAGCTACACTGTAAAAAAAAGCTGCTAATTAAAAAAAATTACGGAAATTTTTTGTACCGCAAAATAAATTTTTTGTTACTGCTCTATGACAGAAAGCTGTTAAAAAACTAATTTTCGGTTCTTCTTGATCTCTAGCCTATAAATCGAGTCAGAACTAAAATATAACCGTTTTAAATTATCGTAACTTCATAAAAAACTATAAGATAAGTTTTTACAGTTTTTTTTTTTTTCATACACGCCGTGCTTTGCATATACCGCGCACGACGCGCTGTTTGCGGTACTGCTTTGATGCCCCGTGCCATAATCAAGATAGCTGCTATTCGAGTCAACGTATGTCGGCACTGCTCCGTTTCTGTTTTCGAAAATCGTAAGAGGTGAGTGGTTTTCTTTTAAAGTGCATTACAAACAGTGCACGACGTATTCTCTTACCCAAATTTTTCCGTGTGTTCATGACATATAACAAGAGTACAATGTAGCCCGCGAAGAAAATTCTGGCAGACAGTGAAAAATTTAGCAACTGCGTGCTCCGACATTTCAGCATACGTTGCGCTTTGTGAGGTAACGGGGAATTGAGGTACTAAATTTAGCTTTAGTTTTTTGTTATAGCATACGTAAGGCCTATAGCCAGTGGGCTTGACAGACGTATTATTGTATATCCTTGCTTTTTCAGAATATACTTTCTTTTTTTGCTGTGGCTGCGACAAAAAAAAAAGGAAAGCATACGTAAGCTCTTAACAACGCTCTCAGCGACGCTAGCTCCTAGCTCCCATCAAGTGTTTAGTTTATTGAAGTGACCGCAAAGTGCGACTTTTTTTCTGTTGTGTAATATTTTATTTGCTTTGATGCTGGCATATAAACCCGCCGCATATGAGGGCACATGGTATCCAGTATTGATTTTGTTGCTGCATTAGCTGCAGTTAGAGTGTTTTAGTGCGTTACCGTCGGGAAATGATTTTACCTGGCCACTGACTACGTCGTTTCATTTTGAAAATAGTTAGCGGGAACACTGGACTGCGTGGCTTTGTGTACTCTGTGCGCATTTTAAAAGCACAGCGCGGAAGGGGGCTAGTACACGAGTCGCGAAGATAGTCCATCATCACGCTCGTGGCCACGAGGAATTAATTGCTCGCATGTTTTCTGACAGCCTTACTTCCTGACTCTGACAAAGAATAACTAAACGTACGAATAGTAGACTGCAAAAATGAGAAGCAAATGGTCAAAATTTGTATAAATTGAACTTCAGCAACAGATTCAGTAAAAAAAAGTAAAAAGGCAGCATGTGTCAGTGCTTCACTTAACTAATACTGTACAGTTAACGTATGTGTCCCCCGCCTTAAATAATCAGGAATCTATTCTACCTTGTCCCATTGTGCTAGACATTGTTGCGAAAATAGCTGACGTGCGATTTGTTTGCGACTGCGCATTTCTAGACCGGGCGCAAGGGGAACTGACGGAGGCAACGCGGGAGGGGGGGGGGGGGGGGTGGCTTCGACTCTGGCAACAAGTGCGTATACTTCGCGGGTGCGACCGCGCGCCGTATCTTGAAAGTGATATGCAGACAGCGTTCATGCCTTTGTACGCGCTGTGTTCTCGCCGCTCTTGCGTTGAAGCGATAGACCGCACGAAGGTCACTTCGCTCGCTGCTGCTGCTGCGCTTGCTCACACTAGCGTTTTGACAGCGAGTGTCCGCTCTCGTTGAGTGTGATCATGAAATCTTTTGCGCCAAGCACCACGCTTGTTAATTCAGTTAGTAAGCGAATGTTTCCAAGTCTATACTGCCGAACTGCCGATAAAACTAGTCCTTACTTCGTATAGCCGCCTACTAAGTTGCTATCGCAGTCGATGCTTCGCCTTTCGGGCGAAAGTGCGACCTTCGCTTTAGTTCGAAAAAAAAAATGCGCATGGAGCATATCGCACAATTCGGCCTATTCATATGGATTACATGAACAAGTGCACTTAAGTGACAGATTGCAATGCTCAGGCAGCTAATAAAAACGATTCACTGAATAACTTCGTAAGTATTCCTTTTGAAGCATATGTACAAATTCCGAAGTTGAGGCCAAGAAGTAATCAAGTCGTTGCATCCCTGCTCCACTGATCGGATTCCATTCCGCAATTTTAACGTATGCCCTCAAGTGAAAAGTAAGGTTAGTTTAGAAGAGTTATGAAAGAGGAGGTCATGAGAGAATGTGCATATCCATTTCTCATTTCACGTTCTAACTGGCTGCATGGTTAAAAAAATGTTTCAACCATAGTTGCACAAACGGTATGTTAATATTGTCGTGAATAGCTGACATGCATAAAAACAGCCAATAAAACGACCAATATAGTGGGAGGGTGGTAATTACACTTGTAGCTGAACTGGTGCAGATCAACCTGAAATCTTTTTCTCTGTCTTCACTGACTATTGTTTCTTTAAAATTAAGCAATAGTCATTCTGAATGTGTCGCCTTTTGTATGCTGAACTGTACTTAAGAAATAAAACCACAGACGCCTCAATTAACCTGAGGTTTACAGATCCTCTAGCTTAGTGCATACTGGCAATAATAAAATGAAGCTTGTCAGTGCAATGTTCTGTATAGGCTTCTACATTTTTGAAACAGCGACCACCAACATGGAGTTGTGTGTGCGTTGTGTGGGTGTTTTGTGTGTATGTATCTTGTTGGCGTGTGCATATGTGTGTTGCGTGCGTGTGTGAGTTTTGTATGTGTTGTGTGTGTGTGGCGGGGGGGGGGGGGGGGGCAAGGGCGTCTACATTTTGTCCCATGGTGAATGCTGTTTGTTTCAAAGTGTATACGGTGCCACTGACTGCCACGTACTAATATTCAGCAGTTATCTGAAACGAAACAGTCGCCTGGCTGGAATAAACATTATTTGAAAGTGGCCTCCCACACGCTACTCACATACCCACACACTGCAGGGATTTGTTTACCCCTCTTCCGAAAAAAAAGACTTGTGCTTCACTGAGTTCTGTACAATCATGCTACTGCCATATGTATATTAAGCACCACTGTTGTTTTCAAGTCAGTCGCAGCATGACACCCTGATAGAGGAACCAAGATTCAGCACCCAAGCAAGCAGCATGGCATTGCACCAAACGTTGTCTCCATAGTCAGATGTCTTCATGATCGAGTTTTAAAGCAAAAGTCTTTATCAATGTAATGCCGAGGCCACTTTGAGTTTCTTTTTATTACATTTACGGTTTGATATATAAGCTGGCGCACTTCCACTGTAGTAAGAAGTTCGCTGTTTTCGTTTTGTTTTCATGCGGCCTATTTAGCTGTCAGATTTCCTTGCTTTAAAATAAAACACTTTTCTATTTTTGTACGACACAAACTGTAGCCTGGTTCTTCTTTGTAGCATCATTTAGCACAGTGTTAGTGCTGCCACGTGCTCTTGGTCACGCATGACTCCATGAAATATCTGGTTCCTTGGTTTATCGAGAAAAAAAAAACCCATCGCGGTGGCTAAGCGGATATAGCGTTCGGCTGCTAAGCAAGAAGTCACGGGATCGGATGCCGGCCGCGGCGGCCGCATTTTGATGGGGTCGAAATGCAAAAACGCCTCTGTCCAGTGCATTATGGGCACTTTAAGGATGCCCTGGTGATCAAAGTTACCCCCCCTCCCCCCTTACGGCGTGCCTCATCATAAAATCGTCGTTTTGGCACGTAACACCCCAGAATTCATTCATAGAAAAAAAAAGCGTTTGAGTGAAATTAGATTAAACAATTTTCGGGTAAGAAGAGTTTTCTTATTTTGGGGCTCAGCTACGATGCTTAAACTAATATCTGACTTTTCGCAACCGTTCCATTTTACATCAAAAACGTATTCGATTATATCTGCATTTTGAAGATACACACATCTCTTCAATGTGCACTGCACACTGACATAATGCACACCTACCATGATGCCTCTTACACACTGCACACCCATCTTGATGGATTGTGTGTCGCAAGTTTGCGCAGGAATACATGCCTTGACTAATTACAAATTTACTGACAGGGTCGGGAGAGTTCTGTAACTTGGCCATCAGTGCCCATTATACACAATGTGCGTATTTATTTACTTCGCTTGCCTTGCTTTGAAAGAGCATGTACTTTTTCCTGTTCTTCCTTCTCTACGTACGCGTGCGATCCATGGCAAACGGAAGCTTATCGATAGCCTGGGAAATTGACTTTTAAGCTGTTATAACACCTGGAGGAAAATCGATGCTGCTTGTTTTCTGAACTTAGTGCGCATAAGCAGTACTATTAATAAACCTGTTTTCATATTTATCTGTCAAGTGATGTTTTGGTGCAAAATAAAACAAAAATTCATATTATTATACAATGTCCTAAATTACAAATGATATTCTACAGCCACTGAGAGAAAAGGTGTTGCCCGTATTTAACAGCAGCGCAAGAAAACTGAGTAAAGCAAAAACGGATACACACACGAACGCTACGTCTGACCTTTGTCTTTTTGAGGTGCAGTTGAACCTTTTCAGCTTTGAGAACACAGCGTAATTTTCGTTTTCAGACCAGCTGCCTATTTACACGGTACTTGTTACTTTATAATGATTATGTGACGCATGATAGAAAACTCAAACATGACAGAAGCTCACATAAAATGTAGGCTAGAAGTCATAAAACAGTGGTCAAAACAGGAATATCGTCTGCAGTCAACGTTTCTACAAAGAAAATTCCCTTCGTGAGGGCGGCAACTGCCCTCACGAAGAGAAGTTCCCTGTCAAAGCGTTGGCTTCAGCGACAGTCCTGGTTCGCCCATTATTCATCACGATAGAAAATTGTCTTTACACCTTCTGCACAGTGGAACAAAAAATGTGAATTAACAAAAAATATAAACAGAAAGCAGAATTTTTTCTTTGCCTCACACACTTTTGTAAAATAAGATAGAAAATATTATTAAAAAAACAAAAATTTTGAAGAGAAAACTGAACTTTTCCTATAATGCAAAACAGATAACTATCTTTAAACACAAAATTTCTCTTAATGTAAAACAGAAAGAACTTGTTAAATAACAAAAAAAAAACGAAATATAGAACACAGAGCTTTACAGAAGTGTTCTGGCAAGGCAACTGCCAGAAAATTTGTTTTTTAAGGATAACATTTTTACGGTGTAGGTGTAGCATGTCTACAGTCGAGCACTCAACTCTGTCGCCTTCAGGTACTGTGCAAGAGCTCGAACGGCTTTCTGGGTTGATGAGCTGTGAGGCCAGGCTCCCAAGACCTTTGCTTCTGTAAAGGGCCTATGGTCAAGTCTATTCCATGTACACTGAAGAGCCTGACGTTGGTTAACGAAACGAGAACAGTGGTACAGAAGGTGATTGACGGTCTCTTCACACTTGCACTTAGCGCACATCGGTGAGGGTACCATTGCAATTCGTTAGTTGTAGGATTAGCGAATGCTACTCCTACCCACAGCCGACACAGCACTGTTGCGTCACGCCGTGAAAGGTTTACTGGTAATTGAAGTTTCAAGGATGGGTGAAGATTATAATCAACGGTTAGAATTCGGCAGTGTACACCAATAACTCAACGTGATGGTACGCGCGAGAATGCGAAGCTTTTTGCAGCGTCTGCTCTCACTAAAGGTAAAAGTAGTGTCCGTGCTGCAGCCTGGGCACGTCGGGCAGAGTCATTGGCAGGTGATTACCAACGATGCCAAAATGTGCCGGCAGCCACTGAAAGATTATATCATGTCCTCGTTTAGAAGCGCAATGCAAATTTTGTTGACTTGGGACACCAGGGGCGCTATAACGTATAGCTATTCCACACTTTTCTATTCTAATTCTGTTATCAGCTTTCGACCATTCGTAAAAAAATTTGTGAGTGACCACCCACTGCGCCTCTCTGTTACGCGACGACACGAAAACAGCAAAAACGCCCCATCCGATACAATATGTGCACACTGATTATGTGTGATTAGACCGAATGAAAGAAAAATAATACTTTCTGATTCGATGCATTGTTCGCAATTGGCGAAAGAAGCGTCTTTTGACCAACTGCTATTGGTGAAACGTTTTTGGGCTACGCCCACTTCACCTGTCTGTCACGCAACGTTACAAAACCACGAAAACTCACCACGTCGAATTGACGTGTACGCGTTAAAGATGCATTAATACGCCGGATAAAACTGACAGTTTTTCTGAATAGCCGGAGACTGACCCGTTACAAAAGAAATAGAAGATCGCTGCCGCCGATCACTGTGGCACTGGCTACTCGGAGCTGCCCGGGAGAAATGGATTCATTTGCATATAAGATTTTGCGTGATAGTATAACGTTATTGAGACCTTTCGGCAAACATACATCGCTCTGCCAACTCTACTTTGCTGAGGATCCGTTTTAATGGTATTTTTAACCTTCCGTTGCACGCCGCCGCGATTTTCGACCAGCCACCCCAAGCAAAGTAAGGGGAAGCGTACCAATCGCAAACGCCGGCACCACCTTCCCCATCCGGTTATCTCTTTTCACTGCGCTGGCTCGGCCCCACCGAAACACTTTCCATTTGAGCGCCCTCCTGGCCTCTTATCAGCCAATTAAAAAGAAAAACTGCTCAATGTAGGCAATGCTATTCGCTTTGAAAGCAAAAGAAATTGACATCCTGTAAACGAGAAGCAGGTTTGATTGAGCTTTTCAAGCAACGCTGCGTGTCAGTGCCCGATGCTTGCGTCGGTTGTTACATAAATTTGACGTCAGGGTATTGGAATAAAAATAGATTGGAATAGTTTTACGTTATAGGGCCCCAGCTGGGGAGATATAACGTATAGCTATTCCAAACTTTTCTTTTCTAACTCTGCAATCAGCGCTCCACGATTGGCCAAAAATTTTAGAGCCATGACCCACTGTCGGTAACGCGACGTCACGAAAACCACAAGAACGCCCCATATGATAGGATAAGTGCACATTGATTATGCGTGATTATACCGAACGAAAGAAAAATAATTATTTCTCATTCGACGCCTTTTTCGCCATTAGCAATGAAGGTGCCGTTTGACCAATTGCTATTGGTCAAACTTTTTCGGGCTACGCCCACTTTGCCTTTGTGTCACACGATGTCACAAAACCGCGAAAACTCATCGCATCAAAGTGACGTGTACACGTTAAAGACGCAATAATATGCTGAACAACAGTGAAAATGTTTCTGAATAACCGGAGACTACCCGTAACGAAAGAAATAGAAGATGGTGGCCCACCTATCGCTGTGGCACTGGCTGCTCGGAACGGCCTGGGAGAATGTAGTTGCGTATATTAAATGATATTGTGTGACAGTATAACGTTATCGCGACCTTTCGGCACGTATACGACATTGCCCTGCCAACTCTACTTTACTGAGGATCCGTCTTAGCGGTATTTTTAACCTTCCTTCGCACGCCGCCGCAATTTTCGATCAGCCACCGCAAGCTAAGTAAGGGGAAGCAGACCAATAGCAGGCGCCGGATCCATTCAATTCAACTAGCGCTCCTCGACCAAGCACGGCGGACTGCTCAAGCCAGTGGGGCCCTGGACTAGGGGCTCCACCCACTCGCTTCCTGCATTTTTTTTTCTTTTAAATAAACGTTTTGATATATATAATTCAATTCAAATTTATTTGCATCTATACATGTTCAGATGACAGGAGTACAGACAAAAAGCCAAATGAATTTGACTGTACCCCCTACAGAAATGACACTGTGCACAATAAACCCTACTCTCCTCATCAGATTTTCTACTTTAACTGTGCTGGCTCGGCCCCATCAAACTCTCTCCACTTCATAGTACTCCTCGTGTGTTCTCAGCCAATTAGATATGAAAAACTGCTGAATGTAGGCAAGGCTATTCGCTTTGAAATAAAAACAGTGATATCCTATATTCGAGAGGCGCGTTTGAATGGGCTTTTCGAGCAATGCTGCGGGTTACCACCCGATGATTGCCTCGTTGGCTGCGTAATTATGACGTCAGGAACTCTAACACCGGTACGACCTTGCTACAAACCAGCAGCAGCGCAGTTTAAAGCTAGATTTTGCATGACAACTTGCAAAGAAAACGCTTTCCATATTCGTGTATGTAGCAAATAAAATCCCTGAAGGACAGAGTACAGTACCGTAAGCATGTTTCGCTTCCTTCACTCACACACCGGCGCGACTCTGAAGTAACGAACTCAACTATTTGTATCACGTCGCTGAACAGCAGGAGAGAAGCACAGACAGAAATTGCCAGTACAGATTGCCCTCCCCCCTAAAAAAAGAACGTACGATTAGAAGGAATACAACACAATTAAGTTCTGATTTGAACAAATCATTCGGTTTAAGACAAGTATGCACACAGACAAGTGAGTGCGCACTAGCAGTGTTGTTACGTGCACATTTCGTAATATTCAGAAATGACAATTCTGTGTTGGTGTGTCGTACCTACAGGGCGAATCCTTAATCAAAAGGTAAAAGTGTTGACCAGCTTCTTTTAATCACGGCTATATTTAGCTGTGTCTTACCAGTACTCACCTACGGGGCAGGAATATGGAGACTTACCAAAACGGTTCTACTTAAATTGAGGACGACGCAACGAGCTATGGAAAGAAGAATGATGGGTGTAACGTTAAGTGATAAGAAGAGAGCAGATTGGGTGAATGAACAAACGCGTGTTAATGACATCTTAGTTGAAATCAAGAAAAAGAAATGGGCATGGGCAGGGCATGTAATGAGGAGGGAAGTTGATCAATGGACATTAAGGGTTACGGACTGGATTCCAAGAGAAGGGAAGCGTAGCAATGGGCGGCAGAAAGTTAGGTGGGTGGATGAGATTAGAAGTTCGCAGGAACAACATTGCCACAATTAGCACATGACCGGGGTAGTTGGAGAAGTTTGGGAGAGGCATTTGCCCTGCAGTGGGCGTAGCCAGGCTGATGATGATAATGGTGATGATGATATTTAGCGATGGTGGTCGCACGCACAAGCTATCTCACAACCGCACATGGTGCATGTGCGACCAAACGAGCGTTTCGGCCGTTACTATATGATTCTTTATGTTCTCGTAAAATTTGTTTGAGCTTCATTAAAAGTCTACAACCACCAAAATAATTTTCAGTTCTTTAGGAAATCACATGTTTGTGCATTTACAAGTCAAAATTGCAGCGTATCATATATACATTTTAGAAATATATACGGCTACGTTGCATCACGGCAAAGAAAGAGAAACCATTCTGATTGAATAAATTCTACGCAATCAAGAAGCGTCAGTGTGAAAAACAGGTCACCTCTTTTTGACATCTTCTCACAGCTCAAACTTGTGAACAGCTGACAAAAAAATCCCTACTCCTTCCAGTCCGTGAAGATAGTCGAACAGCGAAGTTGGGTTAGTTACACCGCGTGTTGCGGCATGCAAGTCAAACTTCGCAAGCGGTCTGTATTGTAAATCTTTTGCTGCACCATTCTTTAAACTCATTTTCGCTTTTGCGTGTTCGCCTGGTGAGCATGCTTTAGGGGCGCTGCTGTTTAAACTCGGCATCTCTGGTGCGCAGCTCGGCGTCGGCCCTACGATGACGAGCACGTTCACGAGCCAACTCTCGGTGACGCTCGCGGTAGGCAGCTTCTTCCTCAGGAGTACGCACTACTCATGACGCACTACTATGGTCTTGCCATAGTTGTAGCTGGGATGGAATGTGCGGAACAACTAATGCAAAGCTCCGTATATTGGGTGCAAGGCCCACTACTGGAGATGCGGGCGCTGAAATCATTTTGACAATTGGTTGGATTGGTCTGACGATTAACGTAGCTGCCGGCACTTTTGTGCCAGCAAGAAGTGCCGGCAGCTACACGTTTTTAGTATTGCGTTTCAATCGCTGGGCACTGTTCCTTGGCCGCAAACCGCCAGCATAGCATTTGTTTCTTTAGCGGCAGGGTGGAATCAATCGTCGACACATTCGATGCCATTCTAGCTCAATCGCACCCGCCGTGGTTGCTCAGTGGCTATGGTGTTAGGCTGCTGAGCACGAGGTCGCGGGATCGAGTCCCGGCCACGGCGGCCGCATATAGATGGGGGCGAAATGCGAAAACACCCGTGTACTTAGATTTAGGTGCACGTTAAAGAACCCCAGGTAGTCAAAAATCCGGAGTCCTCCACTACGCCGTGCCTCATAATCAGAAAGTGGTTTCGGCACGTAAAACCCCATAATTTCATTTCTAGCTCAATCGCCAAAAATGCACCATGTGAAAACCATATAAGATTCACATATAAGATAGCATTCTCACAGGGGGAAAGGGCTCATACCAACCCCTTTCCCCCTGTTCAACTCTTCTTTTCCTCTTTGACTAGGTCACGTGGCCCCTTTTCAGTGAAGTTCGACAACGACGGCGCAGGGTGCGCATAAACAGCTGCGCTGTAAAAGATGGATGACGTCCCCTTTTATTACCTTCGCGATAACTTAAATGACATAATTAGACTAATAAAGTATGCCAGTGAGATAGCGCTCACCGGCATAGCATGATCCTTAATAGTTCTATACACAGATTTTCCCCAATAATTTTCCTTTGCTGCTGTAAGCATTAATCTTGAAATTTGGTAAATTACGCGTTTTGGCTTATTACGCGTTTTGGCAGCTGGACAGCTACGCCAAAAAACAAAAGTAAATCGACATGCTATGCAAAGCCCTTACATTACACATGATATCGGTTGTGAATGTGTAAAAAAAGTGAGCTGTACTCGAAACCCATAAGGGTACATATACGGTAATTCCATATTGCTTCATACACGGTGCAGCGATAATTCCATGCCTCACGGTGTCAGACGAAGGTCTTGATTGTTAATTATCATATACCTGCAAGGAGAAAATACACAAAGAAATACATGAACCGCTTAAAGAGTGATACAGATAAGCTAGTTAGCTTTTTTTTTTTTTTTTGCATTATGTGCTTAATGTACCTCGCTGCCCCGCAAGGCATTTCAGGAATAACTTGAGAAATTACTGATTTATGGCCATCGTGTATTTAATAAACTGTTAAATATGATGCGCTGTTTCCCGCTAATGTACGATATATATATATATATATATATATATATATATATATATATATATATATATATATATATATATTACAACATTTCCTAAGAAACTTATAACACAGAAGTTTATAAGTACACCTGATAAAAATTCATCAAAGTACATCGACAATCACATTGAGGATTTACGGCCTTTTATAGCAGACAGCGATAAGGATGAATGAAAGGTAAGGATATTAACCAAGAATGACCCAGAGGGAGCACGGCGAGGAAAAAATTTAGAGAAGGAGAGAAAGACAATAATTGTCGTGCACATGGTAGTCGCCGACGTATAGAAATTTTCTGCGCGGCGCAATGAGCGGTAGCTCCGTCCGGTTCACTTGAGGAATCGAAGCAGCGCTCCTGGGGGCCTCCTGCATGAGCGAGACCATGGTACCGAGACATCGTTAAACGAAACAGCTCTTCCTTCTAGCTGTTTTAGACCGGTAGGATGGCCAAGCCTCTTATCGTTCGAAGGACGGGTAGTAGCAGTCCTGCAGTTTGTTCGCATCCACAGGTATTGTCATCGGCACTGTCGCACATTCTTACGCAGAATGAACAAGCGTTGCTGTTCACCTGATTTCTCTCATTATTATTTTTTTTTTGCTGTCAA
Source organism: Dermacentor andersoni (assembly GCF_023375885.2). Classification (NCBI taxonomy): domain Eukaryota; kingdom Metazoa; phylum Arthropoda; class Arachnida; order Ixodida; family Ixodidae; genus Dermacentor; species Dermacentor andersoni. The sequence goes on along the minus strand of NC_092814.1, from coordinate 167,952,337 downwards.
TCAACCCATGTATGCAACTTCCCCTTTTGGGAAACAATAGCCCATCGTTTATGCCTGAGCGTCTTTCCCAGGACACTGTTACTAAAGAACGCTCATGATTTGAAATTGTTACGTTCGCTTGGCTTTCATGCTTCTATTACTGAGTGTGGCATGGTAGCCATCATATTATGATAAGTTATAATGATGGTGACCAAAATGCACTTCCAGGTTTTTAGAGATGTATGTTAGTCATAAAAAGTGTATACCTAAATAATCTCGAATGCGAAAACTAAAAAAAAAGTAAAACCTTCACGAGACAGGCGCAACAGTTTCGTTAACGCTTCCAAACTTGGCCTAGGCAATTCTAGTGATCTCCAGCCCCCTCACGTACCTTGCACACTTATATAACCCATCTTGCAAATGGTGGTTCGTCAGCGTTTGTGAGGTAACAATCTACAAAAAAGGACTAAAAAGCTAGTCAGTCGGAACAGAGGACGGTCCAAGCCGGCAATATAGACATGGTGATAAGGCACCTCTTCTGCTGCCAAATGCATCAGGGGCCGAATTCACGAAGCTTTTCGTTCTGAAGTGCTCTTTGTGATTAGACGGCCGCCTTGGCTAATAGTGTGTCCAACATCAGGTGTATTTGGAATTTGTTCTATACGAACAATTTTAGTCTAAGAGTTCTTTTGAATAAGGGCTCAAGCGCCTGCTCTCGCAGAAACATTTCCAATGAGTACTTCAAGGCATCTCTGCTGGAGGCACCTGCTTAGGTGTGCAACAATAACTCCTCCAATACACAGAAAAATTAGATGGACCTCACTCATTATAATTAACCTTCTAAAGCTGGCAGTTTCACGTTATATATACTGTTGAAGCAAATGCCTTTATATACAGGTATACCATCGAACGTAATCAGCTTTTATTTTCATTTTTTTTTTGTTAATCTGAGCGTGCGGTATCGATATAATTTGCCATGTTCATGTGTCCGCTTCTTACGCCCACAGCATCTACTCTGTAAAAAGGTTTACACCCTTAAAGGTGTAAACCTATACCCCGACTCCATACCCCTAGTAGGCCGACACACTCTTTAACAAAACTTTGCCCCATAATTTACACTCGGAAAAGGGCAATAATAGGACCTTGAACGTGCAGCTTTTTTAACCAGATGGCCACAAGTCATCGCACACTCTACATCTCCCAACTGCAAAGAAAGCCCCTGGTTACTCACTTTGTTTCCGCCGCAAGGGCCCACCTCTGAAAGCATTTCAACATCCACAGTTCTTGTGTGCTCGAGTGAGCGCAGTGGCAGCCGCTGCAGATGTGCCGCACGGAAGCGCTAGCGGTACGGACAAACACGACATTCATACGGGAACCACCTTTCCCTCCACGCCCACTCGTCGCCGCAGAATGAGGATGTTTTTGTAAGCAGCCGTCTCTTTCGTAAGCCCGGCTGAGACTCTGCGAATACAGTATGAAGGTCTACGTTGTGTGTTTCAGCGCTTAAATGGCTTTGTGTGTTTGCGTGTTTATATCATCCCATTATTCACCCATCGTCTGGAGTAGTATGCCAAGGCCGTCAAGCAGGATAACATCTCTCGCTAAATTCGGCATCCTTGTCTCTGCATTCTTCCCGCCAGTGTTTATTGCAATAGGTTTCCCTGCACACTTTTGTTAGGCGTTATGAAGTTTCGAAGAAGTTGCCTGCTGAAATCAGGCATAATCTTTTTAACTTACATAAAGTAAATATTTAGTGTATCAGTACAAATAATACGTCCTCGTCCCTTAGCTTAGCGAGTGTTATAGGTAGCTTATTAAATTAAACACTTGTGTATCCTCGCCACAGTCTGCTATGTCGTTCCTAACACTATGCGGAAAGCTGTGCCTTCATTATTGTAGTGAAAAAGAAAGTTGCAGGCCCTGGATGTTTCCCCGGTAACAAAATTTCAACGATGACCAGGACAGCAATTGTTATTATTATTATTATTATTATTATTATTATTATTATTATTATCGTATTTTTTGCCCCATTATTGACATATATATTTAAACTCTTTCAGTACTGCCGTTTTCTCTTACATGTGGAAGGCTCCTCGTATTTTCCCTGTATTTAGGTCTGGCTGCAAAAACCGTCGTCTCGAATTATCGCCTGATTTCTCATCTCTGTGGCACGTCTAATATTGACACGTGTACTTGTCTTTATCGGGCGACAAGTTTCACCGCCTAACAAATGTTATCGCACAGCGCAGGACGCGCCGGCATGTATCGGAAGTTTCTGGAATGTTATCGATGCTTCCATCCGCTGTCTGTGACCGAGCCTTGTGTAATCTGATTGCATGTGTGCGCGACGCGAATAATGTAGAACTTTATGGAAGGCACGCGGGTCCCATCGATTACTCTGGAACATTCGACGACTGATGTTTAAAAGCCGACGCGCTTGAGCCGCAGATCAGATTTTCGACGATCGCCGACTGTGTTCGCCGCTCTCGTTGTGCTTTAAGTCTAGCCTGTTTTGTGGGCACAGGTTCGCCCAATAAAAGCTAGTTTTGCCTTTCACAGTATTGCTACTGTGTTCGTTGACGTCACGACCACGTGACAATATATTTGAGTTTGGTCTTCACAAGAGCAAACTCAAATCTTTTACTGTGAAGAACTCATTGATTCCGAGTCAGCATGGATTTCTCACCGGCCGCTCGCAAGTTTCATGACACATATCTCCACGACGGTACTTCAAAGGGGGCAAGTTGACACCATTTACTGTGACCTCAGCAAATCTCTCGACGTAATCAGCCACTCACGCCTTCTAGTCTAGCTTACGCACTCTGATATTGACTCATCAGTTGTCGATATCTTGCGTATTTATCTTCTTGAGAGATCATCTTATGCTAACGTTAAAGGCGAGCCGCCTTCTCTGTACATGGCGACTAGCGACGTCCCTCAAGGATGAGTATTAAGACCACTGCTTTTGAAATATTTTAGTAATGACATTTTTTCTACCCTATTCAGAAATCTTCTTTCCTTCTATATACCGTTGACACTTAAATCTACAGAGAAATTCACAGTGTTGATGACCGTCGCATCCCGCCGTCGGACCTGTTTCTTTTTTTTTTTTTTTTAATGGTGCAAGGATAATAACCTCACCTCGAATGCCGTAAAGACAGAAGTCATGACTTTCACTCGCAAAGTAGCAAGCATTTCTTTTTCCTGTTCTTTGGATTCTATATCAGCGTTTAAGGTCTGTGAAAGCAATGATCTCGGTCTACTATTTGATACAATCTTACACTTTTCTTCTCAGACTAAACGTGGTGCAATGCGAGATATGAGCTCTCTGGGCTCTGTTTGAAGGCTATCAGGAGAGCTCAATTCTCCCACACCTTTTCGCAAGTTATGCACAGCAATGTCTCTTCCTTAACTCGAATACGCGTCGGTTGCCTAGAATGGAATTTCTAGATCCAACATTATAGAACTGGCCCAGAAAAGTTTCTCAGCATGTAAATATAACCCTTTTCACGGGAATACAGTGGGCGCCATCATGTTTGATCACGTGATGATATGTCCATTGCTTGCCTCAACTGCTTCCATGTTTACAATTAATGTGAATGACGCCGGTGCCGCTTTGCAAACCTCTGCTTAGTCGGATATCGTAGATGGTGGCTACAGATGGATGGCAGGAATACTTGGCAATAGCTTCAGGGTACATGTAAGCGCTTTCGGTGCCAATTGGACCTTGTTCAAAGGATGTGAGAAACATATATAGTGCTTGTACGATAAGCACGCTAGAAATATATTCCAGGTGTAATGGCGTTTATTAGTCACCGGCGTTTGGGACCGACCATTAGAACAAGGTACGGACTCCCAGGACAAGTGGCATTCACGAGCAAAGGCGCTGAAGAGGACGACCCACTAGAAAGCGCGCTGCAGAGGATGACCCACTATGTTGTTTCCCACTTCTTCTCTACAATTACCTCCGGGAACGAAAAGAGAGTCACCCGGCGACCTAACAGCTTGTCACTATAAGAGTGGGTCATAGTAGGTCTTGAGGCGGTCGACGTTGACAATGTCTCGTCCACGACGGCGCATGTCCGAAGACGGTTGAACGGGCTCGATCACGCAGTTGACTGGAGATGTGCATTCGACGACGCGGTAGGGGCCTTTATACTTGGGCAGTAGTTTCGACGAGAGCCCAAGTGCATTGGAAGGGGCCGAGAGCCACACAAGCGCTCCGGGGAGGAAGCGGGCGCAGAAGTGGCGTCACCGCGAACGCACTTCTGGCGCTCTTGGTCATTTGAAGTAAAGGCCCGCAGGAGATCGCGACACTGTTCGGCATGTCTGGCTGTGGCAGGAAAAGGCGCACACTGAGATGCATCCGGCTTGTACGGAAGGATTGTGTCGATTCTACCCGCCGTGGTTGCTCAGTGGCTATGGTGTTGGGCTGCTGAGAACGAGGTCGCGGGATCGAATTCCGGCCACGGCGGCCGCCTTTCGATGGGGGCGAAATGCGAAAACACCCGTGTACTTAGATTTAGGTGCACGTTAAAGAACCCCAGGTGGTCGAAATTTCCGGAGTCTTCCACTACGGCGTGCCTCATAATCAGAAAGTGGTTTTGGCACGTAAAACCCCATAATTTTTTTGTGTCGATTCTGTGCGATGGGTGCCGGCCGTAAATAAGAAAAGGGTGAAAAGCAAGTGGTGCTCTGAGTGCGGTTGCCAAGGGATGCCAAGGGTTGCCAAGTGGTGCTCTGAGTACGATTGGTTGCCAAGGGATGAATGGCATCCCACTTTGTGTGGTCGGAGGCTACGTACGTACATTGCGAGCATGTCGCCAAGCGTACGGTTCAAGCTTTCTGTGAGCTAACTGGTCTGCGGATGGTAAGTAGTAGTTGCGCGGTGCCCAACGTGGCACTCTTTTAGGATGGCTTCGACGACTTATGACAAGAAGACACGTCCGCGATCGCTGAGCAACTCCTGTGGTGGACCATGACGTAATATGAATCAGTGAAGCAGGAAGGAGGCAACAACGCGCGCTGTAGCCGCTGGGAGAGCGGCAGTTTCGGCGCATCGCGTGAGGTGGTCAACAGCCACGATGGCCCAGCGGTTACCAGCAGATTTCAGGGGAAGTGGTCCGTACAAATCGATGCCGACACGCCCGGACGGCCGGATAGGGCAAAATAACGGTTGCAGAGCGGCTGGTGAGAGGCGCGGTGAAGATTTCTGGCGTTGAAAATCAGGACGCGAGCGAACGAACTTCTGAACGTAGCTGTACATCCTGCGCCAGTTGTACCGCTGTCGAATGCGCTGGTAAGTTTTGAGTACTCCCGAGTGTGCGCACTGTGGGTCAGAGTGCAATGACGCGAATATTTCACAATGCAGACCACGGGGTACTACTAGAAACCACTGGCAGCCGTCGGCGGTGTAACTGCGTCGGTGGAGTAGGCTGTCGAGAATGGCGCAGTGGTGGGCTTGGCAACGTAACGCGCGAGTGGTTGGTTGTGCAGCTGGACAAGAGAGCAAGTTCATCAGGGAGACGATCCAGTGGTTCTTGCGCTGTTCGGAAGCGATGGTGCAAAGGTCGGTGGAAGAAACGGCAAGCTAGGATATGGAGCAGCGGGCATTGTCGTCGGGCAAGGGAGAGCGCGAGAAGGCGTCGGCGTCAGAGTGCTATAGTAGAGCATGCGAATATCGTAGTCCTGCAGGCGAACCACCCAACGGGCAAGGCGGCCTGACGGGTCCTTCAGTGACGACAACCAACAAAGTGCGTGGTGGTCCGTGACGACGTCAAATGGGCGCCATACAAATATGGCCGGAACTTACTAAGAGCCCGGATGATCGCCAAACATTATTGTTCCGTCACAGTGTAGTTTCTCTAAGCTTTCGTAAGCGTGCGACTTGCATAAGCCACAACGTATTCAGAAAACCCTTGTTTGCGCTGCACAAGGACTGCGCCGAGGCCAACACCGCTGGCATCAGTGTGCACCACTGTAGGGGCCGTCGCTTCGTAGTGACGGAAAACTGGAGGTGACGTCAGCAAACGGCGCAGGATTGCGAACGCCTCGTCGCACTCTGACGACCACGAAGTGAGGGGCCCGCTGCTTCCCAGGAGCTTCGTCAGGGCGATATGATGGTGGCGAAGTTTCGGATGGAGCGTCTAAAGTAGGAACACAGACCAACAAAACTGCGCAGGTCTATGACGAATGTAGGTTCAGGGAACTTGGCAACGGCCCGAAACTTGACTCCATGGATCTGGGAGACTTCCTTCCTTGGAGACGACGTAACCGAGTATGGTCAGCTGCCGTGCTGCGAATCGGCACTTCTTTAAATTTAGTTGTAGGTCGGCGTTTCGCAAGCATGTCAAAACACGCTGCATGCGTTGAAGGTGCCTAGGGAAGTACGGAGCGAAAACAACGACGTCGTCAAGGTAGCACAAGTATGTACGCCATTTCAAGTTGCGCAGAACGGTACCCATCATGCGCTCAAAAGTTGCGGGCGCATTACAAAGTCCAAACGGCATGACATTGTATTTATTTATTTATTTATTTATTTACTTATACATATATACTGCCGCCTCAATGAGGCTACTGCCGGAGTGGGATGAACAACAAACATACAAACATTTGTGAACAAGTTTGCGTGAATTGTTTCAGTGGTAGTGAACGAATGTTGCCTGGTAACGAATTTCAAACTTCAATTGTTGATGGAAAAAGCTGTATTTAAGGAATCATTACGGTCAAAAAACGTTAAGATATTTAGAGCGCGGTGACTCCTCGTAGACGAGGATTTGGAAAAAATCAAATAGTTATCTAGAGAGGAGAGACGAGGAGAATTATTTAACATGTGACGAAGTTTTGGCATTCAAGTTTGCGAAGCTCTGCAAGAGGAGTGAGACCAAGTAGGGGAAGAGAGCTGGACGGCGAAAAGCCCTTGCCATATCTCCTGCAAACAAAACTCGCTGCTTTCTTTTTCTTTTTTTGCGCTGATTCTAGTTTTTTGACGTCATAGTGTCTGTATGGATTCCATACAACGCAGCTGTATTCGAGGATGGGGCGAATGGGGGTTTTATATATGTTAGAAGTTTAGTTTCTTGTGGAGCAAGACGCAGCGTACGATGTAAGTAACCTTGTCTTTTAAGGGCCTTGTTACAGGTGTCATCAATGTGTTTCGTCTATGACAAATCGTGTCTTAGTAGGATGCCTAAATATTGAATTCAAAGGCTCTATTTACATTAATATTATTAAAGGCATAGACAAAAAAGGAAGCGCATGAGCGTTGTGTAAAGGCCATGGAGACAGTTTTGGAAAAGTTGATATTCATTTTTCATGGTTTGGACCATACAGAAGTCAGCGAAAGAATTGTTCAGGACAGGATTATCAGCTGAAGATTTAATTTTATGATATAAAACGCAATCGTCTGCAAAAAGGCATATTTTAACTGAGGTGTGTAGGGCGAGACCATTAATATATTTAATCAGGGGAACCCCTGATTAAATAGGGATCAAGGCTGCGTTAGTAGAGTTGAAACATGCATATTGTGAGCGCTGGGAAACAAACTCCCATATCCAGCCAAACAAGGATGCATTTTTTAGATAGCGAACAGCTTGTGCATAAGTTTAGGGTATGAGACAGTGTCGATGGCCTTTGCAAAGTCCATAAATATAGCATCAATCTGGTCGCACATGTCTGTTCGGTCTGTGACGATCGGAAAAATGACTGACACATGTCTTACATGCAACGAAAAGCTTTCTGAGGATGCAGTGTTCCTAACGTGCTCGGAATGTCATTATATGTATCATGTTGGCACATGTTCAGGGGTAAATGAAGCCGCATACAAAAAAAAAAGGACAGAAACTGCAAAAAAAAGAAGCATGGAAATGCCCAACATGTAAAACGGCTAAGGTTCGAAGCAACCAGAGCAACCAAACAAGCGAGGAACCGGAAGCAAATCTTGCAAGTGAAATTGCGGATATTTGTCTCGTGCTCACAGAAGTACTTAAGATTAAGTCAAAAATCGACACACTAGGAGAGATAAAGGCCACTGTGGATAGTATTGAGCTGTTTATGCAGGAAATGTCTACAAAATACGACGAAGTTTTGTCAAAAATGAAACAGCAGGTTGAAGACATGTCTGTCCTCGGAAGGCGAGTTGAAAAACTCGAGGCTCAGGTAACAGAACAAGAAAACTAGGAATTAAGGCAGCAAGTTAACGAACTAGAGCAGTACAGCAGGCGTCAAAATTTAGAAATACTTGGGCTGCCCCATCATGATAATGATGGGGCAGCCCAAAACCTACTAGAAAAGCTTAATGCCTTGGCCACTGATCCCGAACTTCCGCTCCTTTTCAAGGCATATGTTGAGGCTTTTCACCGATTGCCCTCGCGGTCTATCAATGACAATGACAATGAGGTCGGAAAGAGTGCTAAGAAGGTTGCATCTGTTCTTGTACGCTTCGTATCCCGTTCAACCAGAGACGCATGGCTTGCAAAAAAAGGATAGCTAAAGGAAACGAAATCTAAAATATTCTTCAATGAAAACCTGACAGCACAGAACAAGACGCTCTTTTGGAAAATAAAGAAAACGGCGAAAGAAATAGAGTATGAGTTCGCCTGGCTAAAGAATCGAAAAATGTTTGTTCGTCGCGGCCCACCGCAGCCCAGCTATCAGGATTAGGACGACAAACGATCTGGATCAGATAGGGCGGTAAGCGCATCGCGGTAACTGATAGCACTGACACCCTTGAAAATGACAGTCCCGTTCACATATTCTTATCTTGATTCTGATTCGTTCAAACATTCAAAGCACCTACGAGAAAAAAAAAATTTTCCTTATTCCATCTCAATACTTAAAGCCTTCGGAATAAACAGGATTCTGTGGAAATCTTCCTAAATGCATTAGATCATAAATTTGAAATTTTAGCTTTCACTGAAACTTAGTTCACCAACGATTACGATGTTATACAGTTTCCAGGATACAAATGCGTATCAATTTCACGGAGTGATAAGAGAGGGGGAGGTGTGGCTATTTATATAATGAACTACCTAAATTATGTCACCATAGAAGAGTTTTGTGTAATAAATCAAGACTTTGAATGTCTCATGTTAAAGTGTGCTGGTACCATACTTGCCGTTATATATAGGCCGCCTTCTGGATTACAGGCTATTTTTTAGCATTTCTTGAAAATATGTTAAAGCAGTGCATGCAGTTTAAGTTGCCTGTAGTTATTTGTGGTGATTTCAATATCGATCTTTTATTGCTTGATTCTAATCAGCAAAGAATGCTTGATATTTTTTTCTCGTTTGGTTGTGAAAATGTAATGCATATGCCAACTAGAGTGACAAACATGTGCCATACTTTACTAGATGTGTGTTTTACAAGTTACAAAAAGGATGATGTGCAAGCAGGCGTACTAATAGCTGATATTAGTGACCATTTACCTATATTTATGTTCTTTAAACCCTACTGTACACCACAGAGTCATTCCAAAACATGTGCACCCATTACATACAGAATCATTATTGAAGCTAAGACCATAATATTTAGAAACTTAGTAGTAGAAACAAGCTGGGCAGATGTTCTTCAACTGTCTGACCCCGTCGCAGCATATGACGTGTTTATTAAAACAATTACAGAGCTCTACAATCAAGCCTTCCCTACAGTAGAATTCGAAAAGTGTAAAAAAGCCAGAAAGCCATGGATAAATGTCGACCTTCTGAAAAGAATTAGAGAACGTGACAGACTATTTGCCTCTTTTATCAGAACGAAAAATATGAACTGTTTGACTGAATATAAACAAATTCGTAATAAGTTAAGCTATGATATTAAAAAAGCCAGGACTAGTTACTACGAACGTAAGTTTACTGATATCTGCAACAACGCTAAACAAGTATCGAATACAGTAAACAAGCTAATGTCCAACAACAAAAGAGACGGTATCTCTGAACTCGTTATAAATGGTGTGCCTTACACAGGGGCGTCGCTTGCTGACAAACTTAATGAGCACTTCCTTATATCAGGGGCTTCAAGTAAATCGCAGGCAAATAACTGATTTTACAGCGTGTATCACGTCCAACATCCAAAGCTCAATGTTCATGTTTCCAATTACAGAATTAGAAATCTGCAGAGTAATCAAAAACCTAAAAAATAACAGTGCATGTGGGGCTGATGACATTAAAGTTCAACCTGAAAAATCCATCAATCACATGATTAGTCAGCCACTTACGCATATATGCAACCTGATTTTGAGTACCGGAATATTTCCAGATAAATTAAAAATTGCAAAAATATCCGTCATACACAAGGGGGGTGATAGAAATGATAGCAATAATTATAGGCCAATTTCAGTCCTACCAATCCTCTCGAAAGTAGTTGAACAAGTTATAAACATCAGGCTACTAAACTTCTGCAAGCGAAACGATATCATCGCTGAGCAGCAATACGGATTCCAGAAAGAGAAATCTACTGAAATGGCGCTAATAAAAATTAAGGGCAAGATAATAGAGAATTTCGAGCAGAAAATATATACAATAGGTGTTTTTCTAGACTTTAAAAAGGCATTCGACTCCATTAAGCACCCTATTTTACTGTACAAGCTATATAAATGTGGCATTAGAGGAACGGCTCTCACGTTAATAAAGAATTACAGCTTAAATCGTCACCACTACACGAAATTACGAATTCAAAGTCCTGCTTAGGTCACATACATTATGGAGTTCCACAAGGATCAATCCTTGGGCCGCTGTCATTTCTGCTTTATATAAATGATATAAATAACGTGCATTCTACACCAGAAATAATATTGTACACTGATGATACCAATGTATTCATCTGCGGACAAGATCTAGAAGTCCTTCAAGTAGAAACCAACCTATGGCTCGAAAATTTGTCCACGTGGCTCCACGGTAATGAACTACAGTTAAACACTAAAAAAACTAAGTACATTATATTCCGCGCTGGTAACAAGTGTATAAAACAAGAAATACGTATCCAATTTCGCAATGAATCTATCGAACGTGTAGCAACACATAAATTTCTTGGTGTCATATTTCACGAACATCTTGACTAGTCACCTCACATTGAAAAAGTTCGCACTGGTATCTCTAGGTCCATTGGTATCATATAAAGGACCTTTTTCCTATCTGGCTAAAGAAACAACTATACTACACACTGGTACATTCGCGTTTCCACTATTGTCTTCTTGTCTGGGGCACAGCACCTAAAACAAGCATAGAAAACATGTATTTATTACAAAAGCAATTTTTGCGCCTAATAGATAATGCACCATACCTTAGCCACACTGCCCCATTGTTTACAAAACATCAACTGCTTGCACTGTGGAATGTTATAAACAAAAAGGTAGCGTTAGCTAGTTACGTAGAAATGCATTCCGATCCCACGGCTTTTTTTTTCATCAGTATCTAACGAAAACACACACCTACAACACCCATCACATATGTTATAATAAGGAAAAAATACGTACGAACTACGGCACCCAGAAACTTAGCTAAAGACTTTCCAGTTCTTTAAACGATCACCATCCTCCTGTAAACATTATCCAGGAAAGTAAATAATTCAAAGCTTTCAAAAATAGCATCACTATGTTTCTGTTGTCACTGCAGGCATGACCACTCCTTTTGTATTTTCTGTTGTTTCTTACAGTATTTTCCCAATTCTACATAAATGTTCGGAAGAGTTCGGAACAGTGTCGCAAGAGAACAGCAGTTTACGATAGGTAGCGAGGCACTGGAAGTGGTAAGGGAATACATTTACTTAGGACAGGTAGTGACTGCGGATCCGGATCATGAGGCTGAAATAATCAGAAGAAGAATAAGAATGGGCCGGGGTGCATTTGGCAGACATTCTCAGATCATGAACAGCAGGTTGCCATTATCCCCCAAGAGAAGTGTATAACGGCTGTGTCTTACCAGTACTCACGTACAGGGCAGAAACCTGGAGGCTTACGAAAAGGGTTCTACTTAAACTGAGGACGACGCAACGAGCTATGGAAAGAAGAATGATGGGTGTAACGTTAAGGGATAAGAAAAGAGCAGATTGGGTGAGGGAACAAACGTGAGTTAATGACATCTTCGTTGAAATCAAGAAAAAGAAATGGGCATGGGCAGGACATGTCATGAGGAGGGAAGATAACCGGTGGACTGGATTCCAAGGGAAGGGAAGCGTAGCAGGGGGCGGCAGAAACTTAGGTGGGCGGAGGAGATTAAGAAGTTTGCAGGGACAACATGGCCACAATTAGTACGTGACCGGTGTAGTTGGAGAAGTATGGGAGAGGCCTTTGCCCTGCAGTGGGCGTAACCAGGGTGATGATGCTGCTGCTGCTGATGATGATATAAATGTTCAATATGAAATGACTCCAGTTTCAATGTTAACCAAGCACTCTGTATTTCCATCTCTTTTAGTGTTTATTTTATGCGCTGAATGTCTTGTGCCCTCGAATGGGAGCAAGAAGGGCGCAGACTCCTTGTAAGGTATCCACTTGCCTTTTGGTCTGCGCCCTAGGCAACTGTACCAACTGTACCATACGTTTGAAACTCTTTGACTCTAAAGAGCTGCTGATGTCGTGAACGAATTCTGTCATTTGTGTTATAGGGCTGAGGCCCGTCTAAAACCATGCTGCAAAATGCATAAAATTTTGTTAGTTTCAAGAAATTCCTTATATGTTTAAAGATAATGTGTTCGAATAATTTACATGAATGTGTTGTTAAGGAGATGGGCCTATAGTTAGATAATAATTGAACGTTATTCGACTTAAATAAGGGGAGAATTGAAGCAAGCTTCCCCGAGGGATGAATGGTGGCGGTTGAAAGAGATTTTGTAAAGATAATATCTTCTAAAATTATTATATAAAAGATAACAAAGATTGATAATAGTCAGATATCTGCTGTACCACAGAGAGCATCGAACGACAGAAACAGTCGGGATACCGTCAGGACCACACGATTTCTTCGTATCTAAGTTTAGGATTAGGTTAAGTACACCCTCAGGAGACAGTGATACATCGTCGATTGGAGGGTATGGTTCAGAATCAAAAACAGGGATTACCGAGTTATCAATCGTAACGACAGAGTGGAAGTAGGTGTTAACATAAGAAGCTATTGTTTGAGTGTCAGAAACTGCAATATTGTTAATTATGAACATGTCCGAGGATGACCCAGGTGGTAGGATAGCTTTCCAAAATGTACGGGGATTATTCTTCATTAATTTCGGCAACTTTACCTTGTAATGAAATTCTTTTGCAGCAACAATTTTAGAATAAAGTTCCTTTTTAGCCCTACGGAACTGCATGAATTTGTTGAGTCACCGGAGTGTTTTAATCGACGTAATCTGGCCACACGACGGCATAAATGCAAAATGTCCCTAGTCATCCAAGGAATATCAGTGTTTGTTTTCTTTGTTATTACAGGGATGAAAAGGTTGATACACTTGCTGACAAGATTTTCAAAGAAACTTGTCAAGGTATTGGCACCACTAGTGGTACTTATTAGACCAAACTCATCAAAAGAACCGCATAGGGCGTGTGTTATTGCGAAATCTCGATACCCTTTCCGACGATTTTTGGTCCAGAGTACGTGCACTACGTAAAAGGCTACGGGACGCTTCGGCTGAGCAGCGGAATGACGGCTCAGTTATTAAAATGAGGTTCCATCATTCATTTACAGATAACGTTCGTTACAACTGGGAGGGTGCCTCAAATAGCTTAGTAAGAGCTCCTGGTTTTGATTCTAGCGCAAGATTTCCAAATGTTTCATCATAAGGTTGACAACGTCATCACTCTGCCACAGGTGTTAATGCTAGAAGCATAACTAACAAGTTCTCACAATTTCTTTCGCTAGTTTCTTCATGTTCTCCTCATGTTATATGCATCACAGAAAGATGGTTTCACGTAGATAATCACTACACAGAATTCACACCTCCGGGTTACATTGCTGTCCGCTATGACTGTAAGAATAAGAAAGGCTTTGCTTTGCTTTTACGTTCAGATTTTAACTTTAAAGTTCTACCAATTCCTCCCAATGTAGAATCGGTTTGGTGAAAGTTACTAGTGCATAAGCAGGATTAACCAATTTGTGCTCTTTATCGATCTTTATCGCTTTACCCCGCCCCCCCCCCCGATAGCCCTAATGACTTGTTCGATAATATATCGCATTTTATACATCACCATAGCCTCGCCAGTTCTAACTTAATCGTTCTTGGTGACTTTAACGTTCCCGGCATTCACTGGCCTTCCCTTACATATTCCGCCATTAGTGCCTCTATTAGTAGACACTTAATTACATTTTCTTTGTCCCCATAAGTTGATACAATTTGTTGATAAGAACACGCGGCAGAACTCCATACATAACTTAATGTCTATCAGTGACAGTCTTGCTCATTTGGGTTTTAACTATGATATCCTGGAAGGAATCTCGGATCCTAACGCTGTTCTCGTGCACATTAAGTGTCCTATTCCACATGAACGCTTTAGCTACCAAGTTTCACGATTTTAACAAGGCTGACGATAAGTCTATCCCTCATACTCTGGCAGATAACTTTGACCATTTTTTGTCACTCAGTACCGAATGTCATGTTGACAGTCTCGTTGATTGTTTCGAGTCATCAGTGAAATCTTGCATCAATAACTACGTTCCATTAAAAATAAAAACAAAATAATAAACTTCATTGGATTAACCGGGATATCCTGCACCTGTCACGCCGTGTCGGTAGACTGCGCAAATCAAAGCATTCTAATCATGCGCTTCGCGTCCCTTTTGCAAAAGCCAAGGAGGAAGTTCGTACTCGTACTAAGAATGCTAAAGATTTCTGTTTTTCACTGCAGCTACCTCTACTACTTAAATAAAAGCCTCGCAGGTTTTGGACATGAATTTTACCTAGTGCAACGTGCAGTACCTCTTTCAAGATTAACGGTGCTATTACTAATGACCCCACCGCAGTTTTGAATGCTTTTAACTCGTACTTCCAATCTGTTTTCACCCTCTATAACCATGTAGTTTCAATGATTAGTTACGAAGCACAAATAAATTAGGCGATATCGTAATAAGTTCTAATGCTGTCTTAAACCTAATCTTGAATCTCAACACTAAAATCTGTACCGGTTCAGATGGTATCGCGAATTATTTCCTTGTAAAATACTCCCCATGTACCCCGGAGTACCTTACTGTAATTTTCCAAAACTCCTTAGACACTGGTGAAGTACCAACTAAACGGAAAACAGCCAAAATCATGCCTTTGTATAAATCAGGTGATAACCAACTTCTCCCTAACTACAGGCCGATATCTCTCACGCCCCAGTCATGAAAGATGTTAGAGCACATTATTCACAAACATTTAATTGAATTCCTTAGCTCTAATGATGTTCTAACATCCGCCCAGCATGGTTTATAGCATGGTTATAGCACTGTAACGCAATCAGTCGATATTGTTCATGATGTCGCTTCTAACATAGACATAGGTAATCAAGTGGATGCCATCTTTATTGACTTCTCTAAAGTGTTTGACTCTGTGATTCATTCTAAACTACTGGTAAAATTAAACGCCGTGTAAATAATCCCTGTCTTGTTTCTTCAATAGCCAGTTTTCTTCGTAATTGCTCACAATTTGTTTCTTTTAACTCAGTTGGCTGAACTCCTGTCGACGTTACGTCAGGCGTTCCTCAGGGATCCATTTTAGGCCCTTCGTTATTTCTAATATACATCAAAGATTTACCCAGCAGCACCTCAACTAAAATCAGACTTTATGCAGATGACTGCGTATTATACGAATCTATTAACTCCGTTGATGACCACTACCGTCTTGCCCAATCCGTTATGTCTTTCTGCGCTTCATGCAAAACGTTTAAACTGAACATCAGCTGTAGTAAAACAGTCGTGATGTCATTTTCCAATAGACAGAGCCCCTTCTCGTTCGATTATTCTCCGGATTGCATCCAACTTAAAAGAGTGCCTCAGTATAAATACTTAGGTGTCATTCTAACCGAACATCTTTCATAATCTAAACATATTGAATATGTAAACAATAAAGCCCAAAAAAGTAATGCTATTTGCGCCGCACTTTAGCTAACACCCCCCGCGGTACTAAACTGCTGTTATGGAAAACGATAATTCGCCCAGCTCTAGAATATGCATCTGTCGTTTGGTTCCCCTCCAAACAATGCGAAATAAGCTCGCTCCATAACGTTCAACGAAAATCTGTCCGTTTCATTTGCCAAAACTACAGCCGCACTTTCTCACCAACACAGGCTCAACAATCTTTGCACATTGAGCTATTACTTTCACGTTATCGCATTGAAGCCTTAAAACTTTTATATGCAATTAATAACTCCACCTCTGGTCTTTCTGATTGTAACTATATCACATTTACTAACGCAAGTTGTACCCCTAGCTCTCACGTCTTGAACATAACACCTATTTATGCCCGTACTAAAACATTCAAGTACAGTTTTTTTCCCATGTACAAAGAGCTTTGCAATTCTCTTCCCGGTAACATTCTTTCACTTATTACTAAAATATTTCATAGCTGCCACTGCTAAGCACTTCCCTAACGTGTAAAACGCTTCTTTTTGATCATTAATCTTTTTGTGCTCATGTGTGTTTTTAATGTGTAATGTATAGTAACGTATAATGCTTCCACTCCTGCTATAGCCTTATATTGGGCTGCAGTATATGTAAATAAAGAAATAATAGAAAATCATCAGCGCGGTTGAAGTCAGGAAATGTGCAGTAGATATAGCGGGATTTAGGGACGATGCCTCGAACTGAAATTAACATAGCATTGTCGTCAGGCATTCCATCAATAACATCGCATTCATAACCGGCCTAAAAAGAGATGTAGTAAGAAAAACAAAATCAAGAACCGAAGTTTGCCGAGTGAAATCCTGAACGATCTGGTGCAGGCCACAGGACAATGAAATGTGGACTAACTTCCGCCCGATAGCTATTTCGTGTCCGCTCACTTTCATAGAAGACCAACACCAGGAGCATTAAAATCGCCCATGCGGATAACGTTGGATGAAGAAGTATTAAAACTATGCAAAAAGACTCAGTTTCAGGCGGGGCAGGGAGTACAGAAAATTGCAGGTGAAACTGAAAAAATAGAGCAACACCGCCTCCTCTCCCGAATTTTCTGCCTTCCCGAACCACTTTGAAGCCAGGGAGGGTTACTTCCAAATCATGTACACCATCATAAAACCAGGTCTAAGTAACACCGATAATATGTGGCGAGTAAGACGAGACCAAGAAAAGAAATTTAGAGAAATGGCTGACAAGGCTTTTTGCATTAACGTTTAAAATGGGAAGTTTGTTGCCACTACCATGAAGTCAATGAGCTTTGGCCATAGGAAGTGTTTCGGCAGGTTTAGTTGAGCCAGCAGATAATCTCACGAGAGTACTGGATGTGCTATCCCATTCGTATCGCATCCTGGCAATAAATACATGATAAAATTGAAGTTGGACAGATGAGCCACTGTCCCTACGAGAGCAGGACACTTCCCAGAGATTCTTGCAAATATGGCGCACCTGAGGCGAGAAGTCTTCTGAAACACGAAACCTAATGTTTTTAGGTTTATAACAATACTTCAGCACCAGCACCTTATCCTGAAAATCAAGGAGCTTCATAACAACTGGACGTGACCGGCCTCTAAAATTATTGCCGAGTCTATGACAGCTTTCGATACGCGGACATGCGATCTTAAGAGTGTCCTGGAACCACTTGGCAATGTTGTAAGCACGTTCCTCATAATTCTCGTTAGGGCCCTCGCTGAGGCCATGCATCATATTGTTGTTTCTACGCGACCTGTTTTCTAGATTGTTGTTTCTGCACGAGAGAGTTGGGTTAGCGTTTTTGTATTGCTGGATTTGAGTGTGTAGGTTGTTATTAGAAGCCTGTGCACCACTAGACTTTGAGGGTGACTCCAGAGAAGGTACACGGGCTTCCTAAGTCTCAAACCTCGTGTTGAAAGACGATTGAAACATTTTGATTACAGCAATATCCAGAGTCACTTTCTTTAGGACGTCTAGGAGCTCAGAAAGCATTTTCGTTACCTCAGGTTGTTTATCAACATCTGTCAACCGGGTTTGGGTGGCAGGATCGCTCTGAGAACGTGCGTTGGGACCAAGGTTAACTTCCACATCGCCTGACAATAAAAGCCTGCGGGCAGCATTTAACAGAGTAGAATACAGAGAAATATAGAGAAATTCATGGTAGCAGTCTTGTGAGCGAGGGAATAGCAGCATACTTCAGTCATCAGAACGGATGCACTGAGAACTGGCAACGTAACATACCTGCGTGATGAACAGACAGCGGATCAACATGGTGCCCACGATACTGTTGCCACGCCCACTGAAGAAGGGAACTGGAGGGGGGGGGGGGGAGGGGTAACGCTTTCATAGCCGTAAACCATGTCGCCGTGGGACTTGTTCTGTCGGTGATTTGGCGGTGGATTGTGGTGTTATTCCCCAGCGCAGCATGCGTGATAAGGTCCAATCAAGCGAGAAGCAAGCTGTCACTGTTATCCGCCATGAAGGTAGGGTCGACCAGGCGTTGACCGCCCGGCACATCCATGACACGGCCAGGGAACGATGATAACGCCAAGTGCAGCGCGACGTCAGTGACATGCGCAGCAGCATTTTCGAACATGGAGGCAGCAAGGTAGCCGGCGAACTGCGTGATGAACAGACAGCGGATGAAACACGGTGCCGACGCCGCTGTTGCTTCGCCCAGCGGACGTTAAATTCGTACAAGCCGTCGTTGCGTGACAAAAGCTGTCTTCGGCCGATCGTCGTTTGCCATGGGTACCTGCCAATAATACCCTGAGCACAGATCAAAAGAATTCAACTCCTTGTAGGCTGTCAGTGGCATCGTCAGTTTGCGGTAGGGGGTAAACGTCCTTGCGAATAATATTGTTGAGGTGCCGAAAGTCCACACAGAACAGTACAGAACCGTCTTTTTTCGCAACAAGGACGACAGGTGTTGTCCATGTACTCTTCGAAGGTCGAATCACTTCGCGTCAAAGCATGTTGTCAACTTGCTCGTTAATTACACGAAGTTATACATGCGATATGGGCGTTGCCGCAGTGGCGGTTGGGAGCCAGTGTCGATGCGATGCATAACAGTGGACGTCCGGTCCAGAGAAGATTGCACGACGTCGAAAGAAGAACGAAATTCTTCTAATAGGCATAGAAGCTTGGAACGGTACAAACCGCGCGCGATGTGCTAGAACACGTGTGAGCTTTTTGGCACGTAACCTGTGAAGGATTTTACAGCACTGTGTTGGTGCCATATTTTATTAAAGCACACAGAACATTGTCCGCTGCACTTTCAGTTTGGTCTTGTTTGTCATGGTCAGTACTGGGTTGGCCGCGTTTGGCAACCAACTGGCGAGCTCGTTGACTGCCTGATTAGCAGACGCCTGCCCTTCACCACCTGCACATTGAAAACAAAATAGATGTTATACTAAGAAGGACTGTAGTTCTTTCCCATGCCATCACTGTTGCGAAGATATAAAGTCCTCTCAAAATGAAATAGAAAATACACCAGGCCAATTGTATTGTGCAACCACTTAAGAGTACAACATTCAGAACACAAGCCTACAGCACTCGAACAAGCAGCATATGATGCTAAACCTGCACTCATTGGAAAATGAGGAACTACAGTAGTTATGTTCGACTACATGTGCAGTCAAAGCCCGTTTAACAGGGCGAGCATGACAGACGCAGGTGTTGTACAGTTGCACAAACCATGACAGGACACTTAAAATTACCATCCCTACTTAAAGCTGCATCCTCAGGGACCCCTTTGGTACAAGACAACAACCGCACCTGCATTCCAAAAAAATTAGCCCCACCAACTGCAGCTACCTGGTGTCAGACCTGTTTCGCTTGTGCGAGGCCATATCGGATTGTTGGCGCTCCCTTAGAAAAAACAGTAAAAAAACTGGTGAGAACGAGCAAAATTTTGTTACAAAAAACAACAATAATTAAGCACCTTATTTTCCTCGCCATATGAACGGAAAAATTTTGCGCTTTGCCCCGCATAACAGCACGCACGCAGTTTAGAGCTCAGGAGGCTCAAATGAATTCGTTACGAATGACACCTTCAACACCAGCTCGTAAAGACAGGCGCGCTGCAAGAACACCTTCGGCGACGAGCAGTCGTCGATAACGTTTTTGTGGACGCATGCTACGTGACGAGCGGACTTCGGTTTTCTGTCATTAGCAATAACGCTCACCAGCAGGGCAACATACTATTGCCTACAACTTGTCGTTCACGCTTAATGGTCATGCCGTGCACCAGCTGCAAGTATCGCTAACCGCAAACTCAACTGTTCCGCTTAACCGTAGGGAGCTCTGCCTGAATGAAAACACGAAAAGGCTTGCCTTCTCGTTATAGCCAAGGCGAAGCACCGGCACGGGATTCTGCTCTGTAGGCTTGTTGTCCAGAAAGTGCTCGGAGCAAACCTGCGTGTTACACATATTACGTTCGTAGGGCGCAAAGTTGAACGTGGCACCAAAATATAAACAGATCGAATACTCACTCGTGCATTTTCACTGGGTTGGTAGTACTTCCTACTCACTGCAGCTATCCACCGGTGGCGCAGCTTGTCATTCTTCATTGCGGACGGAAATCGGTGCAGGCTGAAAACACCGCACCGGCACGATTCCCTACGTGTATTGTGCTCTTCGCAAACAGCGCTAAGCAACCAGCTCCTTTTCCACTGGTTATTTTGGCATCCAAACACGACGCAATGATGCCCAGATGACTTCTTGTACTTTGGATCCGCGTGAACGGGCACATTTCCGCACTTTGGAGTCCTAGAGCTAGCGCTTGCCATGTCTAATGGTCGCCGGCGAACACACTTTGGCAGCCCAGTACAATATGGCGCTGGTCGACCGGGCAATCCGGGTGCGAGAGTATGCGTTCGGTTAGTCTGGGTGCGAGGCTAGCGTATTCTGGTCTATAGAGGAGTGTAGTGTTGGGAAGAGGTTATGACGTTGTGTGCTGCACTTGGCTCGCTGGGCTGAAGCCAATCAAAGGAGTTTTTGCGTCGTCTTCTGCATCAGCAGACGAAAAGCACCTGACTTCGCACTTACCGGATGCGTACTTCAGTGTTAGCGGTGACAACACCCAAGGGAACGTCGCATCGAGCCTTAGTCGTACCTGCTTGCTATCGCCCCTTGCAAGAGTACTGATCCCCGTCACACACGCTGTTATCACGGGCTGACCCCGCCGCCAGACGAGTGTAGCACTACCAACCTCACGCTATCCTGAAACTAAACGTCAATGTACAATTTTCCTGTCATCGACAAATCTAAACAAACTGCAGCTAAATACATCGCCAAAGTGCAGTGCATGTAGACAGTCTGAAACAGTCCACAACATCTGTGAGTAAGATAATTTTACCTTCCTGGAAGATTAGCTCCCCTCCTTCTGTGACACATGGTCACGCAAGCACTTCGCTATACCGTCTTTGCAGCGAGTATTCACTATCATCGCTATATCAGCGCCGACAGTACCAGACAAAATGGCGCAACGCGTTTGCAGCGCCAGCCTGCTTGTTTGATGTCCGCTGCCTCCACTCATCGAAACCGCAGTGTAGAAAGTGTAATTTTCATCCTAGACTACAGCTATAAAAATGGCTACGTGTAGGTAGGCGCAGGTAAACTTTTTTTAAGCCAAGTGAAAAAATGGCGACTTCCTACACTAACTACACTCGTGTAGCCAGTGTAGATAAAGAATAGTCCTATTGACTTCAACAAACACCAAATTTAAACTGCAAGGAGATTTATTATAGCTTGCGTTGAAACGGTGATTAGACGAGTGTGATTCACTCCGTTTGCACGGCAGGGTTTTGAGAGGCAGCAGGGAGGGAGAGGGAGTGTATAGGTAGTAGTAGTAGAAAACATTTATTCTCAAAAAAGAAAAAGAAATACGGAGAAAAAACTGTACAGTGAGCGGAGTCTCTATTTTAAAGCTCCAGTGGCCTTGGCTGCTGCTCTCGCCTGGATTACCAGTCCGCGCTGGGTCTCTAGGTCTGGGCTGGACAGGGTGGCCTCCCACTGCTCCTCCGGCTGTTGTGTTTGTATGTCTGGTGCTTTGGGGACCGTACATCCCCACGTGACGTGGTAGGCAGTGGACTGTTCGTTGCAGCAGGGACATGCGTCATTGTAGTGTTCTGAGAAGATGCTGTATTTGTGTAACTTAAGTGTTGGTCTGGAGCTGTCTCCAGTCGCGCGCTTCCTGTGCGTTTAGCCCCTTGTGTGGTGGGGGGGTAAAGCTGTCGTTGTTTGCGCAGCTATTGAAGTCTCGCGCCGTATGCCGCGGGGACGGGGAGTGTGGTTGTGGAATCGAGGATTGTGACCATTCGGTTTGTGTGACCTCGAGCGAGCCTGTCCGCGACCTCGTTACCCTCCAGCCCCGAGTGCCCCGGGCCCACGTAATCTGGTGTTTGAGTGATGAATTTGTAGCCAATGGATTAATCATGGATCTAGCTAATTTTTGAGGTATTCTGCCTTCTGGAAGGAGCCGACACGCCGCTTGGGAGTCGGTTACTACTTGTAGTTCTCGGTTGGTTGCGTCCCCGTATTGAACAGCCAGCACGATCGCCCCCGCTTCCGCTTCTGTGACCGTACACTGCGGAATGGAGATGCTGGAGACTTCTGTGTAAGGAGAGTCCACCACTACGGCTGCTGCTGCATTCGATATACCCTGATATAGGGAAGCGTCAACGTAGACCGTCTTCGGGCTCCGACCCACTGTACGCTTGAGGTAGTCCACTCGGGCGTTTCTTCTGCCTTCATTGTGAGTTTGAGATATCTTTTTTGGGAGCGGGGCCACGTGTACTCTGACCCGGTACGGTGTAGGAATGTTCGTGGTCGACTGGATGGTGTCAATGTTCGCCGGGTAGCCGATGCGCTTGAGGATGTGTCGGCCTGTCGCTGTGGAAAGGAGGTGTTCTCTCTGGGACAGGAGCACCGCCTCTTGAATTTCCTTGAACGTGTTGTGTAGTCCCACAGCTTCCAAGCTCACATTGGATGTATACGGCGGGAGACCAAGGGCATTCTGGTAGGCTACGCGTATCATTGCATTGTCCTTGTTTTGGTCTGCTCGGAGCAGGGTGAGGTAGGGCAGCCCGTAGGAGAGGCGGCTGATGACCAGCGCTTGCACCAGACGGATCGTGTCCTCCTCCCGCACTGCTTTTCTGTTTCTGGCCACCCGGAGGATCATCTTAGAGATCTGCTGTGTTGTAGTTTTGAGTAGTTGGATTGTGTGGTTGGCCTTTCCGTCGCTCTGCAACCAGAGACCCAGGATCCGGATGAGTGGCACTTCCCGGATTGGGACACCGTGTAGGAGGATGCTCAGGTTACCTGGTGATTTGTAGTGGTGCTCCTTTATGCGGATAACTTCGGATTTGTCGGGTGAGCAGCAGAGCTCGCATCGGGTGGCCTCGGTTTCGACGCAGATTGCTGCCGCTTGGAGTGTGTCTTCCTTCTCGGCTAGGGAGCCGGTGTTTGTCCAGATCGTAATGTCGTCCGCATACAGGGTGTATCGGATGTTCGGGACCTGTTGCAGAGCCCTTGCGACTCCGATCATGGCGATGTTGAATAGGAGCGGGGAGATGATCGACCCTGGTGGCGTGCCCTTGTTGAGCATGTCTTGAGGGTCGGATCTCGCGTCACCCATTACTATTGTTGCCGTTCGGCTGAACATAAAGGTCTTGATATATTGGAAGGTGCACTCGCCGCAGTTGAGATTGCTGAGCTCCGAGAGAATGGCCTCGTGAGACACGTTATCAAACGCACTTTTGAGATCCAGCGCCATAATGATGTGTTCGCCACCCCTCGGTATGCGTCGACAAGCCCGACCAGAAGCCAATCATTCAGGGATGAAAAAGATTGTTGTCTTCTATGTAGTGTTGCAGGCGCGTCTGGACGACTCGCTCGTAGTGCTTGACCAGGCACGATGTGAGAGATATAGGTCGTAGTGTGCTTCGATCGCCGGCTTCTTGCCCGGTTTCGGAATTACTATTATCTCCAAGTGCTTCCACTCGGAGGGAATTTCATTATTCTCCCAAAGCGAGTCATTGAGGTGCTTGGTGAGGTCCCTGATCTGTGCCTTGCTCAGGTTGTGGATCATTGCGTTGTTAATTCTGTCTGCTCCCGTCGCCGATTTTCGGGCACACGATCGGACGGTGGCATACACCTCGGCCTCAGAGATGGGAGAGTCGAGTGCAGGATTTTCCTTGCCCTGGTAGGTCGCAGAGCACGGTGGGACGGTACTAGTACCGATGTATTTGTCCTTTAGAGCCTGAAGCAGTGCTGCGTCGTCTCCCGGCAAGAGGTGAGCAATGCGCTTCCGGGTGCGTGTAGATTGGGATTTGATTTAGAGGGGTCGATGAGGTACCACAGGATCGCCCAGGTACGGGAGGTTCCCAGCGTTCCCCGCAGTGACTCGCAGAACTGTTGCCAATTTTGCTGTGCTAAGTTGGTGGCATATGTTTGAGCTTCCTCCGAGAGCTGTGCAATCCGCTGGCGGAGGGGCGTGTTTAGGCGTTGTCTTTTCCATCTCACCACGAGCCGGCCGCGCTTCTGCCATAGCTTGAGTAGGTGGCGGTCTACTTCTGGGGCTTTCGGTGTGCAGTGTATTGTTTCTGTTGCTGTCCTGTATGCTTGTCTGTCTTTGCTCCAGAAGTGAATGGACTGGATGGGGCCTGACGGGAAGGGTGCATTGCGGAATTAGGGCCAGTCTGTGATATGGGCGGTACCCGGACCCCTTCTAATTTTGGATGATGATGTGTAAGCAGTGGTCCCTGCCCAGGGTTTCTCCTAGGTTCGTCCAAGTGGCGTCGGCAACGTTCTTCGTCAGGGTGAGGTCGGGGCAGGTGTCACGGATCACACTGTTGCCTTCCGTGGTCGGATATAAAGGGTCGGTGAGAAATTCCAGTCCGAGGGTTTCTATTGCTCACGCGACTGCCACTCATCTTGCTGAGTTTGACTGATACCCCCAGTCATCGTAGGGGGAGTTAAAATCCCCAACTACGATAAGCTGGTTAGCTTGCTCGAGTCGATTGGCTTCGGAAAAGAGGTTGGTGAAATCGGTCTTTGCTGGTTTTGGTGGCTTGTACGTGTTAACCATGAACGTGCTCTTTCGGCCCCGTTTATTGGGCACTATCTCTATGGCTAAGTGCTCAATGTCCGGTTCCGATAAAGAGTGCTCGATGACAGTGATGTCTTTTGCTACGAGGATTGCAACCGTCGCCATGTGGGGCTGGTGGATTGTGTAGTAACGGGCTAGTGTTGGGGTTCTTTCGGCTCCTACCTTTTGCAGGCAGATAATGTCAGGTCTTATAGGGGTGGTGCAGAGGTATTGCTTAAGGAGTACTTGTTTTCATCTGAAACCTCTGCAGCTCCGCTGCCATACTTATATGTGTTCGGTGTTGTTTGGCTTATGGTTCAGAGCCGTATTGGGCCGCTAGGTGGGCTGGCGGGCCTGCATCGCTCCCAATGGAACTGGCACGGCTGCGATTGTGGTAGGGACCTTGATCGCGTGACGAGGCGCGTTTTCGGCTTTGAGTCTGGAGCCCCTGAATTGATATTGAGTGTGAGTTTTGTGCAGCAGTTACCTGCGTGAGGTTGCCCGCTATGGTTTCAATTGTGGCTTGAAGCACGCTGAATAGTTGGGTGACATTTTCGGTGAGGGAGCTGACTACTCTCTTCTCCATGTCCTGTAGTGTTTGCTGTAGCGTTTGGTGTGTCACTACTTCGTCGGGTTGCTGTGGGGGTGGCGGCGCAGTGTTTTGTTTGATTTCTTTGTCTAGTTTGGCCATAAGAGCTGCGATATTGGCGTCTTGTTCTGCTATCCTAGCATTTTGCGCTGTTATAATAGCTTGTAGTTTGGGGATTCAGGCGTCTGTTGGAGGAGCAGAGGAGTCCTTGCCCTTGCCTTCCCAGCTCACCTGCTTGGTTGTGTCTTGGGAGGGTCGCTGCTTCTTTCTCGGCATCGGTGTGGGTGGTGTCCGGATTTGTTGTGGGTGTGGCTGCTGCTGCCGGGCTCAGGTTCCGCGTGTGCACGTCTTGAGTGTGCGTGCGTGTGTACTTAAGTTTGTGTGTGCGCGCCCGCTTGCGTCTCCGTATTTGAATCTGCGTGCACACGAGTGCGTTTGTGCGTCTACGAGCGTACGTGCATTTGTGTATGCGTGAATTTCCGTGTGCGTGCGTGCGTACATTTTTCTGCGTGTGTACATGCGTGGGCACTTGTAAATGTGCATGGAGGCGAACGTGTGTGTTATCTGTGCGTCTGTATGCGTGAGAGAAAGAGAGAGAGAGCGCGTGGTGTATATCTGTTTATGTGTATATGTGTGTGTGAGCGAGCGAGCATTTGCTTGCTTGCACCTACTCTCCGAGGCAAATGGGATATAGACTTTAAAGTTATAGAGTTTTTATGTGTCAAAATCACAATGTGATTATGAGGCACGCCGTCGTGGGGGACTCCGAAATAATTTCGGCCCCTAGGGCTCTTTAACTTTCACCTAAATGTAAGTGCATGAGTCTTTTCGCATTCCGCCCTAGTGGCGTAGGAACGGGGGGGCTAGGGGACCGTGGGCCCCGGGTGATAGTTAGTGAGGGGGGAGGGTGTCGTTTATGTCTGAAGACCCCCCTCTTTCCGCTGGCTTGACTGGGCGTAAATGGTCAAGAATGCTCCGGTATCCAGCAGTCCGAGCTCATGTACCCGATGTACGAGATGTGTAGCACCGCAGAATAGTAGGCTGCAGCTTTAGCAACACCTTACGTAATAATTGCACGAATGTGCGGGCTGAAAAATTTAATGCGCGAAATGGTTTATGTGTCATCAGTATGTATACAGTGTTCCATTTATCAGTTTTGTAGCATTTGTATTATTTTTGTATCAGTTTCGCGCGGTTGAATAAAAAAGCTGTCCTCTAGTCCTAGCCAACCACCTCTTTATCATTCTGTTGTTGTTTGAATTAATGTCACAAATGCAGCATGTTGTTTCAGCTGCATGGTATTTTATAAAAAGGTGAATTTTTTGAGGTTATGTTCCG